>NW_028320520.1:0-173266 GCF_062004578.1 Staurois parvus | reverse complement strand
AGAACGCGCCGCAGTCAGGCATGCGCACTGCCCTCTGCTCTCAAGCAGAAGACTGTCTGCCATAGAAGGGAGGGCCGTGGGAGGGCCACATTACACAGAGCAGGGAGGGCTGTTGGAGGGCCGTATTAAACCGACCCCCGGGCCGTAAATGGCCCGCGGGCCAGACTTTGGACATGCCTGCTCTAACTGAAAGTGGAAAGTGCTCAGTATGGGTATGAATATAGGTTAAAAGTAAAATCCACAATAAAGTGCAAAACAGGTCATGCGTTGTGCCAAAATACAATATATGCACAGTGAAATAATACACAATAACATTGCACACTGTAACTGAAAGTGACAGGTGCTCAGTAGGAGTATAAATAATGGTAAAAAATAAAATCCACAATAAAGTGCAATAACAAAGTGCTTGTCACCCGCGATGTCAGTGCTTCAATTCTCCACTCCAAACATGATGCGTGTTAGCATGCCACACGTGTATATCGTAATCTAAAAGTGGCTAAAGTTCCTCCTCACCTTAACCATGCGACCCCTAAGGGCCACAATGCTTTAGGTAATATAGCTCCACCAGACTGGGGATCTCTGTAATAATACTCCTGTAGTAGCACTCGATCTCCTCTGCCAGGTCATTTATGCCCTCAGATGGTAATACCCCCGGGATAATCACAATGCCATAGAGAGGTGGACAAAGAGAGCCTCCATAGTGAAATGCCGTTTATTCCATATAGCAGATAAAAACAAGCCAAAAGAGAACACTCCCAGTATAGCAGATCTCATCCAGCTGGTCTCCCATGTGCTGTGGGTGTACTGCAAGGTGCTGGGTGTTCAATGATGGCGTCTGCCGGAAATGTTTAACCAGAAGTACATCACTGCGCTCTACGCGTTACTCCACGATATCACGTGGCTTCATCAGGAATGTTATTGCACTTTATTGTGGATTTTATTTTATACCATTATTTATACTCCTACTGAGCACCTGTCACTGTCAGTTACAGTGTGCAATGTTATTGTGTATTATGTTTACTGTGCATATATTGCATTTTGGCACGGTCTAGTCAGCAAACGCATGACCTGTTTTGCACTTTATTGTGGATTTTACTTTTAAACCTATATTCATACCCATACTGAGCACTTTCCACTTTCAGTTACAGTGTGTAATGTTATTGTGTATTATGTTTACTGTGCATATATTTTATTTTGGCACGATCTAGTCAGCAAACGCATGACCTGTTTTGCACTCCCATCACTTGGCACTTATATATTTTTTTGGGGGGGATTATTTTACATTAGTTATCAATACCTTTCAATACAGTGTGGTCACTTGATATGTATTTTTATATAATTGCACCTACTTATTTCGTTTTTCATGTGAAGCGCTTCACCAATATTGTTTTTTTATGTCATACATCCTGTGGTATTGGGAATAGGTGGTAGCAGCTTGCATATATTTGGGGTTGTGTTTGTTCATACCAGTGGAGTGCAGGGGGAGTATATATTTTTATACTTTCCAAAAAGGAGTCATTTGGGGGTGTTTGTACCATACTGGTATTTTAGCACCTCAAGAATTGTGATGTGCAGTCAGAAAGTAAAAGCTGTGTAAATTGCAGTATCTATACCACAGTTTGTAGACGCTATAACTTTCACACAAAGCAATCAATATACACTTATTGGGATTTTTTTTTTTTACCAAAAACATGGAGCAGAATACATTTTAGCCTAAATTTCTGACTAACCCTGAGTTTATTGGATATATGTTATAACCAAAAGTGAAAAATATCGTTTTTATTCCTCAGTTTTCGGTATTTTTTTTTTTTTTTAGTGCAAACAATATAAACCGTAGAGGTGATCAAATACCACCAAAAGAAAGTTCTATTTGTGTGAAAAAAGGACATAAATTTAGTTTGGGTACAGCATTGCATGACCGTGCAATTACCAGTTGAAATAGCGCAGTGCTGAACAGCAAAAAATAGCCTGGTCGGGGGGGGGGGGTAAATCCTCAGGAGGGCAGGTGGTTAATATACATGTATTGGGATTTTTATTACCAAAGACATGTAGCAGAATACATTTTGGCCTAAATGTATGACAACATTTGAGTTCATTGGATATTTTTTATAACAGAAATGAGGAAATTTTTTTTTTTCAATTTTTTTTTTATTTACAGCGCAAAAAATAAAAATCCAGGTGATCAAATACCACCAAAAAAAAAAAAGCTGTATTTTTGTGAAAAAAGGACATAAATTTAATTTCTGTATTGCAATTACTAGTTGAAGTAGCGCAGCAACGTAACGCAAAAAACGGTCTTCCCAGGAAGGGGAGGAGAGAGTAGGGTGTGTGTGTGATGTATAAGAGAAATCACTTCAAAAGAGAAGTTTGTACCAGGGGCAGACTGACAACTCATGGGGCCCCCGGGCAATAGGGGATCATGGGGCCCCTGAGTCCTTGCCCAAACTCAAAAAAGCCTATGAAAAAGGTACCAGGGGCATCTCATGGGGCCCCCTACTGACCCCGGGCCCTCGGGCACTGCCCGAGTTTCCAAATGGTCAGTCCACCCCTGGTTTGTACCATATACAGATGTCATTTGTGCAATGTATTTTACGTTTCTAACTCATTCCTGAGATGTTCCCCATCTATGTATATAAGGTGTTATTTGAGGTGGAAGTCCATTATTTATTTGTATATAGAAAACTTTCCAGTCATTGTGTTCCCTATACAGCCTTCTGTTTTAGGTGTCTGTCACTCAGAAAATGGCGGCCTCCAGCCGTAGCCTTAGCACAGTACAGTTCGTTCTCTAGTGTCCTTAGAAATCTACCAATTATAAACAAGTGACGTCCTTCATCAGAAAAATGGCTGTTACACGGAGTCTTAATTCATTTTGGTCTCTAGTGTCCGAGATATCTCCCTTTACAGCATGTGCAATTGTGTCCTCAAGAAAATGGCTGCCTGCTGACTGAAGACCCAAGGCTGGGCGGTCTGTGTTGTAGTGTTCTGGGAGGAGTAAAGCGGGGAATGCTGGGAGAGGAGAGAACGTGTATTCCAGAATGAAAGCATGAGGCTCGGGGAGGGAGAGAGAGAAGGTGATATCTATAGGAGAAGAGATGAGGAATAGGAAATGTGGCAGAGAGAGGAGGATTAGAGAGAGGAGATCCAGACACTGATGGAGTTGTAATATATAGGATGGAGGAGATACACAGAGGATTGGAGGGAGGCCATAGAGGAGTAGTATGGAGAGAGATCAGAGCGAGGAGAGATCATTGTATAGGGAGATCATTATAGAGAGAGAACAGATCTTTATACAGGCAGATTATTATACAGAGAGATCTTTATACAGAGGAGACATTGTGCAGAGAGGAGAGATTATACAGAGATCATTATACTGAGAGATTATTATGCTGAGATTAAAAGGGAGATCATTATACAGACAGTAGATCATTATACAAAAAAAAAAATCATACCGAGATAACATATTCTACAGAGAGAGGAGAGCTCATTTTACTGAGAACGTTATACAGAGAGATCATTATACAGAGAGAGGAGAGGTTATGCAGAGATAAAAGATAGATTATAATAAAGATCTTTATACAGAGATAACCAAGAGATCATTATACTGAGATCATTTTACAGAGAGATTAATATAGAGGGAGATCATTATACAAAGATCATCATACAGAGATAATAGATATACAGAGATAAAATTATACAGAGATCATTCTAGAGGATGGAGGGGATCCACACCTGCTGAAAGCACACATCAGGCTGGGACTGACAGTTATATAGGAGATGGGGGGGGGGGGGGGGGGGGGTGCGCTCTGTGTATAAAGACAATGATCAGATCTCGGGGTTCATGCACAGGGCTGCCTACATGAGTCCATATCCTCCAACCACTCACAGACTGCAATATATACATATACACACACACAGCTTACAGTGAAGCACACGCACAGACCACCCTTTGATCGCCCCAGATTTTAACCCCTTCCTGCCCAGTGCCATTAGTACAGTGTCATCACTTTTTGTTAGCACTGATCACTGTATTGGTGTCACTGGGGAAGTCAGTGACACCAAATCAGTTCCCCCCCCCCCCCCCCCAGTGTCAGAATGCCTGCTGCAGTCCCGCTATAAGTCGCTCATCACCGCCATTACTAGTAGAAAAAAAAAAAATTAAATTATCTACCATTTGTAAATGCTATACTAAATAATGCTTTGTTTTTGTTTTTTTTTTAGCAAAGACATGTCGCAGAATACATTTTGGCCTAAGTTTATGCTGAAATTTGGGTTTTAACTTTTTTACAGGACATGTTGAATAGCAAAAAGTCAAAAATATATTTTTTTTTCTCAAAATTGCAGTCTTTTTTATGTTATATTGCAAAAAAAGCAAAAACCGCACAGGCGATCAAATACCACCAAAAGAAAGCTCTTTTTGTGGGGGAAAAAAAAGGACATCAATTTAAATTGGGTTCAGCATTGCATAACCGTGCAATTGTTAAAATAACGCAGCGACGTAATGCAAAAAATGACCTGGTCAGGAAGGGGGGTAATGCAGGCCATAGATGGATCGTAATTTGGCCGATTTTTCGTCCGGAAGAAAAATTACCGATTTTTGTACCGTTAGTGGACTATTTCGTCGGCCGTTTTTCGTGTATTTTGCACTTTCAGATTATCGGTCTTGTTGGAAAATTTTTGGAAAACGGCCGACTTTATCCTCATTGATGGTCAAACCGTATGATCGTTTTCCGAAAACTTTATGCGCATGTGCAGTGACCTGGAAAAGAGAAGTTTCCAGCGTGCGAAATTTCGTTTCCGGTACAAATTTAAAAAGTTCTAAAATGTAAACATCACATTATTGCATGCACTATCGTGTAAATAAATAGTTGTGTGTGATCTGTACTAGATTTATTTAACTGTGCTGAAGTACCCCACATATTAAATCATTTATGTTCAATATCACCATATATTTTAACTTTTATAAAAAAAGGATAATGTATGTATAGGACATCCTTTAGCAAAACCTATGTGCAGGCAGGACTGTAATCAGTTTGTTAAAATATCAGGTAAAAGGATATGCAAGGCTCTAAACATCAACAAGCATAGCATAACCCCAGTGCTGACAATTATTATTATTATACAGGATTTATATCGCGCCAACAGTTTGCTCAGCACTTTACAATATAACGGGAGACAATACAGCAACAATACAGTTCAATACAAGAGGGTTAGGAGGACCCTGCTCCTCGGAGCTTACAATCTAGGAGGGAGGGGCTAGTGGTACAAAAGGTAGTAACTGTGGGGGATGGACTGGTTGGAAGAGTAGAAGATTCCATTATTAGCTGAGGGCAGGATAGGCTTCCCTGAAGAGAGAGGATTTCAGAGATCGCCTAAAAGTGAGCAGAGTAGGCGATAGTCTGATAAATTGGGGTAGAGCATTCCAGAGGATGGGGGAAGCTCTGGAGAAGTCCTGGAGATGAGCATGGGAGGAGGAGACAAGGGAGCTAGAGAGCAGGAGGTTGTGTGAGGAGCGGAGAGTACGGTTTGGGTGATATTTGGAGACAATATTGGTGATGTAATTTGGGGCAGAGTTATAAATTACGTTATATGTTATTGTTAATGTTTTGAATTTTTTTTTTTTATTCCAAAAAAGTTTTATTGAAATATGAAAGGTTTAACAAATCATATACAGATACGGATCGCAGTCCGCGAATGTACCTCTTACATGTTCTCCCGTAACGCAGATGGGACCAAGACATTTAATTAAATTGTAGATCATCCTGAAACAAAGTCCTACAGTAAAGCAGATGCATAATATGTAACAGTAGAAATAATGATAACGATGTGTGATTTAGAGAAGTACGCTGCACACTAGTCCACTGTGTAGGGAGATCTCGGATAACAGGACTGTGAAGAGTAAGACAAAAGTGTCATTTCAAGGTATATACGTCCAATGTATCCGTATCCGAAAAATGTAGGTTAGTTTTGTAGATAACCGTCACACCTGTACATGTATGAATACTCTGTTCCGTATGAAATATATGTTTAAATAGAGTATGAAAAAGGTGTGTGTCAGGAATGGACTCAGCACTGGTGGTGGGACTCACCTGCCGTGTGGGCTGCAGTACCAGGGCTGACCAGCGGGTGCTCTCAGCAGCCAGAAGCTCACTTCTGCAGTCAGCCAACACCTGGGGCTGATTAGGGCAGGTGTATTTAAGGAATGACCAGGCCTGTGATCTGTGCCTTGGTGTAAATGGTTCCCATGAGCCCTTGTATCCTGTATCTTGTTCCTGTCCTGTAAGTACGTTTCCTTGTTGCCAAACTTTGCCTGTTCTGATTTACGCTGACCCTCTCCTGCTCTGACCCCGGCTCGTTCCTGACCATCCTTCTGCCTGCCCCTCGGTACCACGCTGCCCGCTACCTGCTGAACCTGGCTTGTGACCCCGACCATTCTCCGCTTGCTCCCCTTGTACCACGCTGCCCGCACGATACCTACCCGGCTAGTCTGACCTCGCTCACTCCTAACAGTCGCCCATCCATCCCGCTCGGATCGGGATCTGTCATCCCATCCATCCCACTCGGATCGGGATCTGTCATCCCCTTCACAGCAGGCTCATCCCGGGCACATACCCTCAGCGGGACCCCTCTGCCACCGCCGGGGGTGCCCAGGAACGCGACCTGGTTTCAGTCTTGCACCAAGTCCATTCCCACCATCAGGGGCCCTGGTGAAAAGGCAGACTGGGACTTAGACTCCGCGTCCTGGGAAACCCTGTGCTGTGGACCACTAGAGATCCCGTTGGGCGGAGCCTGACAGTACCTTGCGGCCTGCCTGACCATTCCACCTCTCCAGCCCTGACTACCCTGTGTTCTTGAAGCCTGCTACTTCCCTGTGTCAGTCTACACATTTCTGGTCACACCCGGATCCCTAACAGAACACCAAGGCCAGTCCTGACCAGAAGTGGCTGCACAGGGAGGCCATCTTGGCTTGTTGTGAAGGATGCATCCTGAGGATGTTGTATATTTGTGTCTGCTAGTCTTTGATGACAGAGATTATGCCTATGAGACTCTGCAGGAGTATACCCGGGATCAGCTGCTAGAATGTATACGGCTCGCTCATGTTCTAGTAGATCAGGGCACAGAGTTCTCTGAGGTGCAGCCATTGATTCAGGTTTGTGCAGAGTTGGCTTCGCCTGGTGCCCCTGAGGGAAGGGATGACTTTTTGCCGCCATTTAGTGCAGACCAGGTAGAGTCCCTGGTATGGTTATTGGAGGATGATGTGGATTGCTTCTTGGAGCGTTATTCTGCATGTTCACCACAGGTATTAAGGGATTGTATAAACGCAGTGCAGTCATTGACCAGACAGGCTTTGTGTAAGCTCAGCTTTGTTCAACCCCTACTGCAGACATGGACAGACTTGTTACACCCAGCCTCAGTCAGCTTGCAACAAACCAGTCCTGCTTCTAACCATTACTCTGCTCAAAGCTCTCTTCCTCCAGTTCCCACAGCAACCCCGGTAACAGCCCAGTATACCCTGCTATCTACCACATGTCAGTCCCCTGCTCCCACTCGCTGCACCTATCCTGCCTTTTACCCTGTAAAGAAGTCCTCTGTAGCAACTGTTCCCTCCCCTGTTCCATCCTCCAGCTCTTCTCTGTCTCCAGCTGCTCCATCCGTTTACAAACCTGCACTTACATACAGTGCTCCAGTAACTAAAACCAGAAAAAGGTGAAAATTCTTCCCAACCAGCACCATCCTGCCAGTATCCAAACCGGTCAGCCTGCCATCTGGGAACCCACCTTCCGTGGTGCAGCCTGGTGCCTCGGCGCCCACAATTCAGCCTGATGTCTCTATTCAGCCTGATGCCCTTACCCAGCCTGATGAACTGATCCAGCCTGATGATCCTATTTTGCCAGATGACTCGGTGCCCGCTGTTCCGCCAGTTGACTCGGTGCCCGCGGTCTTGCCAGACGACTCGGTGCCCACAGTCTTGCCAGACGACTCGGTGCCCGCAGTCTTGCCAGTTGACTCGATGCCCGCTGTTCCACCAGTTGACTCGGTGCCCGCAGTCTTGCCAGACGACTTGATGCCCGCAGTCTTGCCAGACGACTCGATGCCCGCAGTCTTGCCAGACGACGCGGTGCCCACAGTCTTGCCAGACGACTCGATGCCTGCGATCTTGCCAGACGACTCGTTGCCCGTGATCTTGCCAGGCGACTCGATGCCCGCTGTTCCACCAGACGACTCGATGCCCGCTGTTCCGCCAGACGACTCGATGCCCGCTGTTCCGCCAGACGACTCAAAGCCCGCGGTCTTGCCAGACAACTCGGTGCCCGCTGTTCCCCCAGTTGACTCAGAGCCCGCTGTCGGGTCGGTTGACTCAGAGCCCGCTGTTGTGTCTGGTAACTCGGGGCCCGCGGTCTTGCCAGATGACTCGGTGCCCGCAGTCTTGCCAGACGATCCAATGCCTGATGACCCAGTGCCCACTGTCATGCCTGGTGACCCGATGCCCGCTGTCGAGCCAGACGATCCAATGCCTGATGACCCAGTGCCCGCTGTCATACCTGGTGACCCAATGCCCGCTGTTGTGCCAGTTGACTCAGAGCCAGCTGTCACGCCTCGTGACTTAGTGCCCACTGCCTTGCCAGATGGCCCGGTGCCTGCCGCCCTGCCTGGTACCTGCCGCCCTGCCTGGTCGCCTGGTACCTGCCGCCCTGCCTGGTCGCCCGGTTCCTGCTGCTCCGCCTGGTGGCCCGGTTCCTGCTGCTCCGCCTGGTGGCCCGGTGCCTGCTGCTCCGCCTGGTGGCCCGGTGCCTGCTGCTCCGCATGGTTGCTCGGTGCCTGCCGCCCTGCCTGGTGGCCCGGTGCCTGCTGCTCCGCCCGTTGCCCGGCCTGGCGTGCATCCACCCGTTGCGCAGCCCGATGTGCCTCTGTCCGCTGCACAGTCTGTTGTGCCAGCCCCTGATGTCCAGCTAAACTGGCCAATAACTGATTCCCAGCCTGCTCCTGGAAATCCTGTGTCCAGTGACCTGCCTTCCTGGGTTCCCCTACATAAAGAGAAGTCTGCCAGCAGGAAACAGAGCCAGCCGGTTGACTCCGGCAGTAAGATAGCCAGCCAGTTACCTGACCCGGGCGGTGGAACATTTCGCCCACTAGGGACTGTTTGGAGCGTCCTGAGGCCGCTCCTTGAGGGGGGGGGGGGGGTACTGTCAGGAATGGACTCAGCACTGGTGGTGGGACTCACCTGCCGTGTGGGCTGCAGTACCAGGGCTGACCAGCGGGTGCTCTCAGCAGCCAGAAGCTCACTTCTGCAGTCAGCCAACACCTGGGGCTGATTAGGGCAGGTGTATTTAAGGAATGACCAGGCCTGTGATCTGTGCCTTGGTGTAAATGGTTCCCATGAGCCCTTGTATCCTGTATCTTGTTCCTGTCCTGTAAGTACGTTTCCTTGTTGCCAAACTTTGCCTGTTCTGATTTACGCTGACCCTCTCCTGCTCTGACCCCGGCTCGTTCCTGACCATCCTTCTGCCTGCCCCTCGGTACCACGCTGCCCGCTACCTGCTGAACCTGGCTTGTGACCCCGACCATTCTCCGCTTGCTCCCCCTGTACCACGCTGCCCGCACGATACCTACCCGGCTAGTCTGACCTCGCTCACTCCTAACAGTCGCCCATCCATCCCGCTCGGATCGGGATCTGTCATCCCATCCATCCCACTCGGATCGGGATCTGTCATCCCCTTCACAGCAGGCTCATCCCGGGCACATACCCTCAGCGGGACCCCTCTGCCACCGCCGGGGGTGCCCAGGAACGCGACCTGGTTTCAGTCTTGCACCAAGTTCATCCCCACCGTCAGGGGCCCTGGTGAAAAGGCAGACTGGGACTTAGACTCCGCGTCCTGGGAAACCCTGTGCTGTGGACCACTAGAGATCCCGTTGGGCGGAGCCTGACAGTACCTTGCGGCCTGCCTGACCATTCCACCTCTCCAGCCCTGACTACGCCTGTGTTCTTGAAGCCTGCTACTTCCCTGTGTCAGTCTACACATTTCTGGTCACACCCGGATCCCTAAGAGTGTGAGAGAAAGAAAAGAGCACGTAAATGGAAGAGGAATATAAAAAGTAATATCATATTGGGGTGAGTGGGGAGCACAAAAATACAAATATGTAGGGAAGAGGGGAAGGAAGAGAAAAAAAAATAGGGGGGGGGGGAGGCTGGGGTTTATGATTAAGTAAGTGCAACCATACCAGTCACATCAATGAGCAACGGCCAAACTGACACAGATTCTATCTTTAATTAACCACTTGCCTACCAGGCACTTATACCCCCTTCCTTACCAGGCCAATTTTCAGCTTTCAGCGCTGCCGCACTTTGATTTACAATTGCGCGGTCATGCAACATTGTACCCATATGAAATTTTGATCATTTTTTTCTCACAAATAGAGCTTTCTTTTGGTGGTATTTAATCGCCACTGGGCGCTTTACTTTTTGCGCTATAAATTAAAAAAAGTGCAAAAAATTAGAAAAAAAAAAAAAGTTTATTTGTTTCTTTTATAAAATTTTTCAAACAGGTATTTTTTCTCCTTCACTGATTTGCGTTGATGAGGCGGCACTGATAGGCGGCACTGATGGGCACTGATAGGCAGCACTAAAGGGCACTGATAGGCAGTACTAATGAGGTGGCACGGATAGGCGGCACTGATAGACAGCACTAATTAGGGGTCACGGATAGGCGGCACTGATATGCAGCACTGATAGGCGGCACTGATAGGTGACACTGATGATGGGTACTGATAGACGGCACTGACTGGCATCACTTCTGGGCACTGACTGACGGCACTGACTGGCACAACCCCTGGGCACTGACTGGTGGCACTGACTGGCAGCACTGGTGGGTGGCACTGGTGGGTGGCACTGGTGGACAGCACTGGTGGGTGGGCACAGGTGGGTGGCACTGGTGGGCACAGGTGGGTGGCGCTGGTGGGCACAGGTGGGTGGGCACAGGTGGGTGGCACTGCTGGGCACATGTAGGTGGCACTGCTGGGCACAGGTAGGTGGCACTGCAGAGTGGCACAGGTGGGGGCACTGCTGGGCACAGGTGGGGGCACTGCTGGGCACAGGTGGGGGCACTGCTGGGAATGGGTGGGTGGGGCTAGTGGGCGCACAGCTGATCGGAACTTGCGGGGGTCACTGCTGGGCACCGATCATCAGGGCACTGATCATCAGTGCCCTGATGATCGGTGCCGATCCCCGCTCTGACAACTGCCGGTTCTCGGCAGTACTTTCCTCACGATCTGACAGCGTGAGGAAAGTGCAGCCGAGAACCGGCACTTGCATTTTCCTGTGATCAGCGTGTCATTGGACACCGCTGATCACGTGGTAAAAGGCCGGTGGGATCGGCCTTTCACCACATCTCGTGATCAGCTGTGTCCGTAGGACACAGCGATCACGGAGATCGCCGGGTGCGCGCCCCCTGGGGCGCGCAGGAGAGCGCGTTCTGGGAGGACGTCATATGACGTCCACTCAGAACTGGCCGGCCGCGGTGAAGCCGTCATTCGGCTATGCGCGGTCGGCAAGTGGTTAAGGATACAGTTCGATTAGACTCCATTTATGGAGCTATTCCTGAGGTGGAAGCTTTAAAGGTTTTCCGTATCTCCAAATCTCTTCTTGTTCATTCCTTCATTGAACCACGATAAGTATTAGTAGTTTGGAAGTGAGTCCAACAAGCCCAAGTCTTCCTGAATCTCTCGGGGTGTTCCTTTGCCACTGAGATCAGCTCCTCCATTTCCACGATCCTGACTGTTTGGATTTTAAACACATATAATACTTCTTCTAGTGTCTTGAGGCGATTATGAATGAAAGAGCCATTGAAATAAAAAATGAAGTGTGATTTTATTCTATCACACAATGGTGTAAAATAACAATGTAAAGCGTATTATGAACAGTTCCATGGAGATAAAACTACTGTAGAAATAACAAGCAAAAGTGTAAAGATAAAGTCACCATATTTAGGTATTGAAGCACGGCCATGTGCTGTTCTGTCCTTCATGTTCTCCTTGTCTTTCTCATGACTTTGTTGAAGAAGCCGGAAGTAGACGGAAATGATGATCTAGCAGCATGCACCTGTTGCAGCTTCTCAGTCGTGTATGTATGTCTGTGTTATGTATGAAAGAGTGTCAGTATTAGCGTGTGTGTGAGAGTGTCCACTTGTCCGTTGTCTCATGATCTTTTATGAGGCAAATTTGCGTCATAGTTAGTGATCTTAATACCTTGTATGGCATAGAAGGGAGGGGACGACACTCACATAATGTTTTTGATGGACAGGAACATATGGATGGAACCCTCAGCTATATATTTAAAGAATAATATAGCTTAAGAACATATCAATGTATAATCACTAAACTATATATGTATCAATGTTAGAAACGTATACTAAATACACACAGATACTATTAAAATACATAATGTAATAGTAAGTCACTTCTAATAACCTTGACATATCTACCAGCCTAAATATAGTATACTCAGCCTTCAACTGGTTTAGCTGTCTCAGCTAACTTACCCATATTTACTGTCTCAGCTTAACTTGTATATCTTTTGGTCTCAGCTATAATTGAAGAATTGTAATACTACCATTTGTCAAAAGACCATTCACACATATTAATATTATTTATGACTAATCATAAAAACCAAATATTTTGCAAGCTTGTCATCAATATAAGTGCCGAATCATAATTTGTATTTATTAACAAATCCCCCTTATTATGATTAGTCTAAAATTAATGTTCAATCAATGCACACTTCATTCATGGCCCATACACACCGTCTTATACCAAATGATCGTACATATTCTTCATAACTGGACCAATCAAAAATAACTTTCCTTCAAAACTCTATACCTTATCTTCAGTTTCTCTTCCTAAAAATTCTTAATCATAATGTTAATTGATATATGATAATAGTAATAAGAATAATTAAATGATGTAATAATAATTAATGTAGTATATTTCCATATTTGTATAATATGTTAACTCTCCGGAAATATACTTTCCATTCTAAAATGTGTCATAAGTTTCTATTACTCCTATAAGAGTAATATGTTTCTTAATCTTTTAACAAAAGATATTCTATAAACTGGAATAACTCTATGAAGTTTTAACCAAAAAATATTCCGTATATGAATATGTAAAAAATAAAAAATAATAATATTAATATTATCCTAATATGGATGTAAGTATCGGAATAAAAGGATCATAAAAATGTATATGTGACCTATAACAATATTTTCAATAATAAATTATTTTATCACTCATAAATAGATTTCCTCTTGATGAATCTCTTCTTCATGCAATGTCTATACAATATCTTCTTTAAGTTCTGTAAAATAGAGACATTTTTGTTGAACGTGATAAATCAGTCACAAGTGTGAAGTATTAAGCTCTTGTTCAATCTTCTTCCCATATGAAGATCTCTTCTTTAACGTCCAAATTCCTTCACGTTGGCTTGTAGGAGATTGTTACGCTTTATATTTGATTTTAGATGTCATTTCTGTAAAGAAATGCAGTATCATTACTTTGGCACAAACATTGCATTATTCTTGCACCTTTTTCAACAAATATGAAAGATTATGGAACTATCAGTTTATGAGTTTGGAACACATATTGTGAAGTATCATTACTTCCTATTTCCTTTTACAGAAAACTTCTATATATCAATCAAAATACTGTCCTAATCCTGTCTAAAATTACCTAAACTAGAAAACAAAAGTAGTGTGATATTTAGGTATGACAGGACGCAATATTTCATCATAGGTCATGACCGCAAAACCCTGTTTTACTAAACAAAGAGAGGTTTTGTATCATCCCAGAGGTGACAAAGGTTTATGCCTTTGTTCTCATCCCTATAATATTAGAAATATGCGTAACTGTTTTCTGTGCTGATGTCATTATTTTGGTGTTAGAGTGTTCTTCAGTAATGCATGTGTTGCTGTGAATGTGAGGTAGAGACTTGTCTGATACAGCTGTACCTATCACAATGTGTTTGGCTAACAGTGCTCTTATCCACTGAGGATACCTTTCACGACATTCTCTGAATGTATCTTCCTCAAGAATTCTTCTTAGTGAACTGTCAGGAGACTGTAATATGATACTATGTGACTTCACTGTGTTTTCTGAAGGTTTGATTGCATAAAAGAAACTCAACAGTTGTTGTTCCTCTGATGTAAAAGCTCTTTCCAATGGTGATAAATTTCTGGAGAAGTAACTAATTAGTCTCTCATTACCTTCTTTTAATTGAGACAAAGTTACTGAAATTGCATTATCAGATACATGAGTTTTCACAACAAAAGGAGCATTGGAACAAACCTCAATTGTACCTAATGCTGGCGCATTCTGCAAATCCTTTTTCAACACTTTTAAAGCATTATTCTCATTTGGACCCCATTGGTCAACTAAATTATTTTTACTCTTCAAAAGATGATGTAATGGCTTAACTTTCTCTCCGAAACCATGTATAAACTCTTTGCAATGCTTTATGTGTTGTAGGAACTGGAAAGGCAGTGATTGCTCTGACTGTTTCTTGTAATAATTGTCTCTGTCCGTGACTAATCTGCATGTGAAAGCATTTCACCTGACTTTTCATCAGCTGAACTCTTTCCGGGTTTAATGTTAGGCCTGCATTCTGTAACAACATAAATAACTCAGAAAAAAGAGTAATATGTTCGTTAACATTCTGTGTATTTAGCATAATTGTATTTACATGCTGAAAAATGCATTCTGGCCTTGAAAATTGTGATAGAATTTTTGCTATGGATTCATGGACTACACCATCACTGATATCTAAATCGGCTACTAATCGAGTGAATGCATAGGTCTCTTTCTGAAACTTGAAAGCTAGCTTGTATTGACAACTTTTAGCTAAGGGGATCAAAAAATGACTGTTATCGATTTCCAAAACAGAAAACACTTTGGATTTGGCCTTTAAATGTAACTTGATATTAGAATGATCAGGAACAACTGCTTTGCTATTTGTAATATGTTTATTCAGTGTCCTGAAATCAACTGACAAAGAATATGAATTGTCAGCATTTTTAATAGGCCAAATACAGTTATTTACCACTGATTGTGTTTTCTTTAAAATGCCAAGTTGTACAAACTCTTGAATAATGGCAGAAAGTGGTCCTATTGATTCTTGTGGTAACTCATACTGATTAAGGGGTATAGGATCTTTTCCCTCAATATTCAATTCTGTATCTTTCAAAGTTCCTATGTCATTTTTAAATTTTGACCACAAACTTGGAAAACGTTGTACCAATTCTTTTAAAGCACAATTACCATCAGTATCAGGCCATTTTTGTGCTGTAGACATTTTAGAGTTGAAACCAACATCACTGTATATAGAAGGATCCATTAACATTGATTTGGGCCTAGATGGATTCCTCCAAATAACTTTGGTCATAATATCAATAATCCACTTTTGCTTATTGATAAAATCAATGCCAAGAATATTTTCGGTGGCATTACTATACCAAATATCAATGTTAGTTTTCACTAGCCCGGGTACTTCAAATGTTACATTAGGTACCTGTCTAGCAGTGGAATGACCTGTATTATTAAAACCTTTTATATTACACATGGGTGAATGTGGTTTCACAGGTATGTTTTCTCTGGTAAGGCTAATCTCAGATCCGCTGTCAATCAAAAATTTAATCTTTTTACCATTTAGTAATCCTTGTATAAATGGTCTTCCATTGTCATCCAATACAATTGGAGCGACAAATTCTAACGATATCGGGGATGAATGTGGACGTGATTCTATTTTTGGAACTGGTAATAAACCATTTCTGTCAGTGACAACCCTTCTCGCCATGTTGTCAGATGACAACCCTTCTCACCCTGTTGTCAGAACAGTTGTTTCTAGTCAAAGTATGAATCTGTTTAACTGATGAGGCATAAGGCAATTCAGTTAAACTTTTATCATTACACAACAAAGCAGGTTGTACAAAAGCTGCTTTTTCACTTTTTATTTCCATTTTCTTTATTTGTGAGTCAAGTTTAAACTTCCAACAATGCCGTCTGATATGACCTTGTTTATGACAGTGAAAGCATGTGGTATACTCTTTATGACTCGCTTGCTTGCATCTGTCGTTGTCATTCTTACTGGGACTTGTGGTACCTGGCATAACTGCCGGCTGACTGTTTTTGTCACTTTGAATCATAGCTATCTCATAACTAAGATTGCTATTTTTCAATTTTCTCCGGATTTTGTCAATGAAACTTACTATGTCATTCAAATTTTGTTTTTCCTCTGCTATGACAATGGTTACTGGGTCTAAATACGTGAATTTCTTTACAAAAGCTTTGATTATAGCTGAGTCTTCCTCATTTTCTACTCCAAATATAATTTTATATGCTTTGGAAAACTTATTTTTAAACTCAAAAGGGTCTTCGTCAGCAGTGGTCTGAAGTAAGTCTAGCATTTCTACAGAAGGTACATCTTCACCTATTGAACATAACAGCAATTGTCGCAGTCTGTCTGTCGCGTCACTATGTTTTTTCTGATCTTTATCATCAACAACAGAACTTTTAATTCGAGACATAAATTTAATTGGTAGCCACAACGGAAATAAATAATTTATGTCATGATTTGAAATCTGATGGCATTTGACATGCATTTCATATATTTCCATGTTGCTGTAAATATCTTTATCTGAATCATAAGCAGGGATGTCTTTTAAAACTTTCATTAATTGATTATGTATTTGCAACTTAAGTTTTGCAGTTTTACATAACAATTCTTTGTTTTTGTTTTTTGTATTAACAATTTTTATTGGTTTTCAAATAATTACAAACAACATGCTTTACAAAAGAAAAAGGAAAATTATAAACATTACAGAAAGAAACATTGATGGCATAACTACACAGAATCAGGACCAGTGGAGTCATACAAAATCAGTGCGGAAACAATCGGGATCTTAAATTCGAACCGGTAAAGAAGAAATGAAGGAATCCCACGGGAGCCAGATCAACTCAAATACAGCAGACGAACAATTATGTAAAGCAGTCAAAAACTCCATCCGTCTTACTTCAGCAATAAGTTTGTACAAAGTCTGCATTGTAGGGGGAGCAGAGGATAACCAAAACATAGGAATACTTCTCCTGGCCGCGGTCAGCACATGTGCAGCAAGTTTTCTGGCTGGATTAGATAGACCCGGGAATGGCAAGCCCAGCAAAAAATGCAGAGGGTCAAAAGGGAGCGAGGCATGCAGCATTGATTGCAACAAAGAACGAACTTCCTCCCAAAAAGGAGCAATAGAGTTACATATCCAAAAAATATGATAGAGAGAGCCAGACTCCCTACCACAGCGCCAGCAGACAGGAGAAGCACTCGGGTTAAAAGCATGAAGAACCTCAGGTGTTTTGTACCATAACATCATAATCTTGTATATGTTTTCCTTATAAACCACACAAACAGAAGATTTAGATGCATTTACCCAAATATTCCTCCACGTTAGTAAATCAATATCATGTTGTACAAACTGAGACCACCTACGCATGTAAAGGTGAGTTTCATTAGATAAAGGGGATGAGTCCATAAGGAGTTTATAAGTATTGGAGATAATACCCCTTTGGTGGGGGCCCTGCATACATAAACGTTCGAAGGGTGTTGGCTTCCCCAGGGTCAATGAGGATGATAAAGTAGAGAAAAAATGGCGTACTTGAAAATATATATATAGGTGATGAGGAGGTAAAGAAGCTTTTTTCTGGAGATCCGGGAATGAATGTAATTTACGAGTCACAGGATGTACCAAGTGACGCAATTGAAAAAGATTGTATACCACCCAAAGAGACATCCGGGATATGGCCATATTGTCTGGTAGATTAGGGTTATAGAGGATATTTGTCAAAGGGGAGCATTCAGAAGCCAGTGTAAATTTAGCCTTACATTTCTGCCATACTGTCAATGAAAATTGCATAGGACCAAGGAATAGATGACGGAAGGAAGAGACATCCAATGCCGCGGTTGACCAAAGGAGGGAACATGGATGAACTGGGGACAGTTGCAAAGATTCAATCTCAGTCCATGTATTGGGAGGGTATTGCGTGGACCAGGACATAAGAAAACAAAGATGGGTTGCATAATAATACTTGATTATATCCGGCGCTCCCAATCCTCCCCTAGAACGCGGAGAGAGCAGAACAGAACGTGCAATCCTGTGCCGCATATTGTGCCAAATAAAGTGTAGGAAAGATTTCTGAAGGGAGTGAAGCTTGTACATGGGAACGGGAAGAGTCACAAACAGGTACAAGACTTTGGGTAACACGGTCATTTTTAGAACGTTAATGCCGCCGAGAAAAGAGATGGGCAAGGCACCCCATTGTTTCAGAGAGCGAGAGATTGCTATGAACAAAGGGGGGAAATTGGCTTCGTATATGGACTGGTAAGAGAGAGTAATATTAGTACCTAAATATTTTAAAGAGTGGGTGCACCACCGATAGGGAAAGGCTTCCTGAAGCGAGGCCAGACCGATAGGCGGGACGTGTATTGGTAGCGCCTCAGTTTTGGACGTATTGACTTTGTAGCCTGAAATAGCCCCAAATTGTTTCAAGGTCTTATGCAAAATCGGTAAAGTAGTATGGGGACTCGTAAGCGTAAGAAGGATGTCATCTGCAAATAACGATAATTTGTACTCATGGGCATGTGAATGTATCCCGCGAATATCCGGGTTTGACCTAATGGCGATGGCTAATAGTTCCAGACAAAGAATGAACAATAAAGGAGAGAGTGGACAGCCCTGACGTGTACCGTTTGACATCTGAAAGGGAGGCGAGAGAAAAGAAGCTAATCTGACCTGCGAGAGGGGGGATGAATAGAGGGCCTTCAAAGCTGCTACAAACGGACCTTTGAAACCAAATCTCTCCAAGACCATGAACATATAAGGCCAGCTTAAACGGTCGAAAGCTTTTTGAGCGTCCGAGCTTAATAACACAGTAGGGGTAGAGGACCTGTTAACCAGATCAACCAGATCGATAGTTCTCCTAGTGTTATCTGCGGCATGTCTGGCAGGTACAAAGCCCACTTGGTCCCTATGTATGATCTTGGAGATGATTCCGGACAATCGGTTGGCCAAAATTTTGGTGAAAATCTTGTAATCTGAATTGAGTAGGGCAATGGGGCGGTAGTTGTCCACAATAGAATGGTCCTTATCGGGTTTGGGGATGACCGAGATATATGCACGGGAGAATTCAGTCTGGGGTATGATTCCCTTAAAAAGATCGTGATATAAAGAGAGGAGATGCGGGGCCAGAATACCAATAAAAGTTTTATAGTAGGAGTAGGGCAATCCATCCGGTCCCAGAGCTTTACGAGAAGGGAGAAGTTTGATTGTGTCCAATAATTCCTCTAGTGTGATATCAGCATTAAGGGCGGCAATGTCGGAAGGTGAGACTCTCGGGAGTGACAATGTGTCAAAAAAACTATCAAATAATGACTGTGTGAGGGGTGGATGCAGGTCCGGGGTCAAACAATTATACAATTTCCCATAAAATGAGCCAAAAAGAGCTGCCATAACCCAAGGGTCGTAAGTAGGGCTTCCATCTGGCTGTATTAGTAGGTCAGGCATCGTAGAAGGGGACTGAGCTTTGAGACGATTGACTAACATGCGATGGGGCTTATTGGAAAATTCATAGAACTTCTGCTTAACCCAAAGGAGGGATTAAGCAGTCTTACTGGAGTCAAGAGCTTTAACTTGGTCACGTAAAAATGTTACCCTCTGGAGCCCAGGAATTGACGGCTTGGCCAATAAACGTCGCTCCGCCCAAGATAGCTGTTGTATGATAGAAGCCCTAGCACTCGCCGAGGACTTTTTTAGACGAGAACCCAGAGAAATACAAAGCCCTCGAAAAACCGCCTTATGGGCCTCCCATAGAGTTGAGGAAGAGGTTACGGAGCCAACATTGTGGGTGAAGTAGGTATCAAGTCCCTGCGACAATTCGTCTCTAAAATGGTCTGTGGAAAGAAAGGTCTCATTAAGGCGCCAATGACATGGTTTGGATAGAACAGGGGGGAAAAAAAGGTTTAAAGTCAAAGAGGCATGGTCTGACCAAGTGATGGGATTAATATCAGAAGAAACCAGAAACGAAAGCAATGGGGCAGAAATGAAAAAATGGTCTAGGCGAGAATAACTACGGTGAGGGGTAGAATAAATAGTGAATTGTTTATGGAGGGGATGTTTAATCCGCCATGCGTCAAAGAGACGATGCTCTCTAATTAATCTACGAAAAGACTTTGAGGAGGAGCATTGCCGCTTCGAGGGGGTGGACTCAAAAAGAACCTTCCTGTCTTTATGGGGAGAAAAGATCAGATTAAAATCACCCCCAACTATCACCTGCAAAGTGGAAATGGAATCTAGTTCAGCGAGTGTTTGGGATAGGAATTGCAATTGACCCGTGTTAGGGGCGTATAAATTCAGCAGAACAAGGGGAGTCTCACCAAGCATACACTCCAAAATAATGAAACGGCCCTGTCGGTCAACTTTGGAGGAAACAACCCGAAGGGAGCAGTGTGACCCAATCAGAATTGCCACCCCGGCCTTCCCAGAAGGATTAAAGGCCGAGTAGGCTTGGGGAAAAAATCTTGAGGCAAAACGAAAGGAGCCTGTAGACTTGAAATGGGTCTCTTGGACAAAAATAATGTCTGCTCCTGAGGATCGAAATTCCTTA
This sequence comes from Staurois parvus, assembly GCF_062004578.1. Classification (NCBI taxonomy): domain Eukaryota; kingdom Metazoa; phylum Chordata; class Amphibia; order Anura; family Ranidae; genus Staurois; species Staurois parvus. The sequence goes on along the minus strand of NW_028320520.1, from coordinate 152,575 downwards.
AAAGCCATCCACCTTTTTTGAATAGAGTTGAGGCCCTTGACATTATATGACAAAAACCTCAAAGCCATTATAGAATAACAGTGACTGGGCTACATGTATTAGCATGAAAAATGGACGAAATACCATCGATGTAGTAGAATAAAAAAAAAGAAAAGAACAGAAAACATTCAAAAAACACAAAAGAAAAAAATACACAATAGAGAACAGGTATCCGCAAGGATATAAACTTGGGAACAGTAACTAAGCCCAAGTTGTCTAGGCCATTGGCTAGACAGTAACGGGGGCAGCACGACATCCGACACATCCGGGAGGACGTCAAACCCGGCCAGGAGAAACCAGAACAGAATAGGCATAAAATGCACCCAGTAAGGCTATGGCTGAACAAAACAGCACCAAATTGGCCACAAAGAGTCACCCCTTAAAATCATCAGGCAGGTGGGTCGCTTGATCGGGAAGGGCGTGGACGTTGCGGTGTGCGTGTGGGTCTCCTCCGACCTCTGCGGACCGGTGTCCAGATCTTGGAAGGGGTGGCAGAAAGACGAGATGGAGTAGGCGGCGGTGAGGGCATATCATCCAGTAGAGGAGGAAGTCCCAACTGTTTTAGGAAAGATTCCGCCTCCTGAAGATCCCGGAGAACAACATGGGTGTTGTCCCTAAAAACCACTAGCTTGAAGGGAAACCCCCAACGATACAGGACACGATGTTGCTGAAGATGTGTAGTGATCGGCCTCAAAGCACGCCGCTTTGCAAGAGTAATCGGGGAAAGATCACAGAAGAGTTGGAGCTTATCACCTTTAAACTCCAATGAAGATTTATGGCGGGCTGCTGGTAATAAGGCTTCTTTGCTTTGAAAGTAGTGGAAGCGGACTATAACGTCGCGTGGACTGGTTCCCTCAATAGGTTTAGGGCCCAGAGATCGGTGAGCCCTATCCATCCGCCACTCTGCTTCTTGAACCGTGGGAGCAGTAGCGATGAAAAAGGACAATAGATGGCGGTGCAATTGTGCATCAGTAACGGATTCGGACATAACACGAATACGGATATTTTGGCGCCTTTCCCTGTTTTCCAGGTCTTCCTGCTGGAGTTGCATTTGAGACATGGAATGTTTCAGATAGGCGTTATCTTCCTCCAATACGTGAACGTATTGCACCAAATCATCAAACTTACTTTCCAATTTATCCGTGCGGTCTCCAATCTGGGCTATTTCCACTCTGAGCTCAGTAGCCAATTTACCCACTTCAGCGGCTATGGACGCAGTGATATTTCGTAGAAAAATTTGCAACTTGTCGTCTAACGCGGAAATTGTGAGCGAAGGTGACGACTTTGTCGGCTGAGGATTTAGAGTAGAGTTATCCATAACCCCTCCTGCTGTAGATTGGGGGTCGTGATCCCCCATTTGTGGATGAATCAAAGCAGAGGATTGCAGCTGTGCTGGATTTATACAGGGTGTAGTACCCTCCGCGGCCGCTAGAGGTCCGGGATCGTTCCTTGGACCTCTGTCTCCACTAGAGGCCAGGGATTGCGGCCTATACAAGAAACGCCGCAGTGGTGAGGGCCGCGGGTCCTGAGGCTGCGGGGAGGGGGGCTTCCAGTGCCCTATCTTCCCCATAGGAGCCTTTCCCTGGTGCTGGGTCGGGTGCTCGGGGATATGTGACTCACCCGAGGCAGAGGATATGCAGCGGCGCGTAGCGGGTGAGTCACTCCTTCAATTCTTTATGTTTCATTTGTGTTTCGTCATCAGAGTCAATATCCGAACTTTCAGAGATATCGGACAGCCGTGGCTCTGATTTTGAATCACTCTGTTTGTCATCTGTGTTTATCATGGCAACCTGTTTACTGTCATTCTGCAGTCTTAACAAAAGATTTGTCTTTGAGTCAATTTGTTCCTCAAGATTCTCTATGTAATTACAAAAAATGTCACAGTTTGGGCAACTAGGAGCATCTTGAGACAAATTTTCATGCTTTTCTGTATTCTGTACAGTGCTACATTCTGTCTGTTTTAATGTACAAGCTTTTTTAACAGATAAATCAACATTCAAAATCATTTTGTTGAATATTCGTACTAATTTAAGATGTAAGATATCTTTTTACGCTGTCTGCGCACAGTAAATCTAGATTTATCTATCTGAATATTGGCCTGTAAACATTCGTTATACATATAGTGCCATAGCTGGCCGTCTTCAGGATATAAAGAAACCTCTTTAAACTCTAGCTTGCTTTCATTAACTAAGTCATCAATAAATTCCATAATTGTTACTCACCGTAATCAGAAGATTTTCTCGTTTGACCCGGCTCAGTCACTGGACCTCTCATCCACGTCTGTTTAATCGCCTTTTCTTCTAGGTTCTTTTCACCGTGTTTTTCCCAAGACTTGACAATCACAGAATTGTGCGTTCTCCCCCTCAACGAGGCATGGGAAGACCGGAGAAAAAACGTCGGCGGTGGCTGGCTCACCAAAATGTTGGATTTTAGACACATATAATACTTCTTCTAGTGTCTTGAGGCGATTATGAATGAAAGAGCCATTGAAATAAAAAATGAAGTGTGATTTTATTCTATCACACAATGGTGTAAAATAACAATGTAAAGCATATTATGAACAGTTCCATGGAGATAAAACTACTGTAAAAATAACAAGCAAAAGTGCAAAGATAAAGTCACCATTTTTAGGTATTGAAGTACGGCCATGTGCTATTCTGTCCTTCATGTTCTCCTTGTCTTTCTCATGACTTTGTTGAAGAAGCCGGAAGTAGACGGAAATGATGATCTAGCAGCATGCACCTGTTGCAGCTTCTCAGTCATGTATGTATGTGTGTATGTATGAAAGAGTGTCAGTATTAGCGTGTGTGTGTGAGTGTCCACTTGTCCATTGTCTCATGATCTTTTATGAGGCAAATTTGCGTCATAGTTAGTGATCTTAATACCTTGTATGGCATAGAAGGGAGGGGACGACACTCACATAATGTTTTTGATGGACAGGAACATATGGATGGAACCCTCAGCTATATATTTAAAGAATAATATAGCTTAAGAACATATCAATGTATAATCACTAAACTATATATGTATCAATGTTAGAAACGTATACTAAATACACACAGATACTATTAAAATACATAATGTAATAGTAAGTCACTTCTAATAACCTTGACATATCTACCAGCCTAAATATAGTATACTCAGCCTTCAGCTGGTTTAGCTGTCTCAGCTAACTTACCCATATTTACTGTCTCAGCTTAACTTGTATATCTTTTGGTCTCCGCTATAATTGAAGAATTGTAATACTACTGTTAGATTTCCAGAGTTATGAAAAAACTCTATTAGTATTTCTAGGTTCTTGTAGATGGTTGTGGGAAGAAATCCTTATGGAAGCCAGTTCAGTATAAGCAGTGTGACTTTATTTGATCACACACCAAAAATACAAAGTCGATATAAACAGTAAAATTCAGATATATGTAGCTTAAAATGAAATAAAAATAAAGAATATAAGTTGCTTGTTCCTTGAATATTAGAAGAAAATGTAGTTCCTTTGCATAACTTAGATAGAAGTTTTTGGCCTAGAAGAAATGACCATGTGCTTCCTTTGTCCTTTGTTCAAGCATGCCATGTGCTATTCTTTGTGTAAGTGTCTGAAGTGTAGGTATGTCTTAATGAAGTGAAGTGTAGAGTAGCTAAGAAGCAACTGCCTCTCGTTCTTTGAAAAGCTGCATACTTAAAATGCATGAGAAATTAAGTCCTCCCATTAACCTTTGTTTGAAATTTGCGGGCTCCTTAAACACTCCCTTAGTCACTCCCAGCCTAACTGAAATATCTGTTACTTATTCAAACCACCAAGTCATTATCATTAGAGATGAGCGAAGTATTCAAAAATTTGATTCGGCTGATTCAGCGAATTTCAGGAAGAAATTCGATTCGATGCGAATTTATTCGCTACGAAGATGACTTATAAAAAGGGTTTCTAGGCTTCAGAGAGCCTTTAAATTAGTGCAGAACACTGTACCTTTAATTTAAATGCCCTTGGAGATGAGGAAGGAGAAGGATGAGAAGAAGGAGAAGGATGAGAAGAAGGAGAAGGAAAAGGATGAGGAGAAGGAGAAGGATGAGAAGAAGAAGGAGAAGGATGAGAAGAAGGAGAAGGAGAAGGATGAGAAGAAGGAGAAGGATGAGAAGAAGGAGAAGGATGAGAAGAAGGAGAAGGATGAGAAGAAGGATGAGAAGAAGGAGAAGGATGAGAAGAAGGAGAAGGATGAGAAGGAGAAGGATGAGAAGAAGGAGAAGGAGGATGAGAAGAAGAAGGAGAAGGATGAGAAGATGGAGAAGGAGAAGGATGAGAAGAAGGAGAAGGAGAAGGATGAGAAGAAGGAGAAGGATGAGAAGAAGGAGAAGGATGAGAAGAAGGAGAAGGAGAAGGATGAGAAGAAGGAGAAGGATGAGAAGAAGAAGGATGAGAAGGATGAGAAGAAGGAGAAGGATGAGAAGAAGGAGAAGGATGAGAAGAAGCAGAAGGAGAAGGATGAGAAGAAGGAGAAGGATGAGAAGAAGGAGAAGCAGAAGGAGAAGGATGAGAAGAAGGAGAAGGATGAGAAGATGGAGAAGGATGAGAAGAAGGATGAGAAGAAGGAGAAGGATGAGAAGAAGGAGAAGGATGAGAAGGAGAAGGATGAGAAGGAGAAGGATGAGAAGAAGGAGAAGGATGAGAAGAAGGATGAGAAGAAGGAGAAGGATGAGAAGAAGAAGGATGAGAAGGACAGTTCTGTGACAGTTTCTGTCTATTTCTGACAGTTCTGGGACATTCACTCCATACAGCGGTTTCCTACTTCTTCTTCTTCTTCTTCTTCATCCTCGTCCTCGTCCTCTTCTTCTTCTTCTGAGGATGAGGATGAAGAAGTAGGATGAAAATAAGATTAATTCCAAGCCGGCAAAAAGTGTATGTGCAGAGCTCCTCTAAGTGTATCTGCAGAGCTCCTCTAAGTGTATCTGCAGAATAGAGGAACTCTGCACATACACTTTTTGCCGGCTTGGAATTATTCTTATTTTCATCCTACTTCTTCTTCTTCATCCTCATCCTCTTCTTCTTCTTCTGAGGATGAGGATGAAGAAGTAGAAGAAGAAGAAGTAGGATGAAAAATAAGAATTCCAAACCGGCAAAAAGTGTATGTGCAGAGTTCCTCTATTTCTGACAGTTCTCTGACAGCTTCTTCACATGTACAGCGGTTGAAACATCTGTATCCTAAATGGAAACTAATAGATACAATGTTTCAACCGCTTTACATGTGTTCCTTCTGTCAGAGAACTGTCAGAAATAGCGGAGCTCACTGCAGGGACACTTTTGCCGGCTGATCGGGAAATATTCGATTCGCGCACCCGAAGTAGGCAAAATTTCGGATTCGACGCGAATCGAATATTTCCTGAAATTCGTATCGAATTCCGGTTCGCCTGGTTCGATTCGCTCATCTCTAATTATCATGATTGACATGCAGACTATGAAAGAGGTCTCTGAAGTTCTTATGTTACATACAACTGTCTGAATACGTGATTTATGAGTACAATTTAAACTCTCAGACTCATTATAAGAATTCAAAATAAGGTATACGTTACATAGACTAGGCTTAAGAAAACATGAATTTAAACCTCTTACTGATTACCTTTGCTCAGACACAAATAATTCACATCTGTGACCACTCAAATGCAAAACCTCACATTCACATCCAATTAAGAGGGTATTCTCTGCCAGGCATATATCAGAACTTACTAAAGACCGAATTAAAGTTTAGATATTAAAAATTAATATTACATTCCCCTCTGAAATATGAAATTCATATTAATTTATATCAAGCACACATAATTTATATCACAAACACTCAGGTTTTGATTTAGTAATTTCAAATGTATCATTATTTGTAACTGAGTCAGCATAACCAGAAAGTATTTTTCTCTTAAGTATATTTTGTAATAGATTATCTCCTTTCCTAATTTCACTTCTAATTCGCTTATAGAAACTGTTAATTTTACACATCAAACATAATTGAAATATAATACATAATATGATAATAATAAAAATAATTATTACAGGATGTAATAAAATATTTCCTGCTGCAGATGCAATTGAAGTTTTTCCCAACATTGATACAGTACGTTTAAATTTTGACCACCAAGAATGACCTGAAAATTCAGACCATTCATGTTCTATATCTTTTAAACTCACTTGTTCATGTTTAAATAATATTTCTGCTTTTTGAAGTTCATCTGATAAAGCTATCAGTAAACTTTCATCTTTTTGAATAACATTTGCCCAATCTCTCCATGGGAATTCATCCACTTGAGATATATTGTACTGTATGGGAAGAGCACTTATATTTTTCATAAGCATGTTTGTTAAATTCATTCTCATCCCATTAACACTTATTGCTAAAATATCTCCTTCTATACAGAACAAACCTCGACTTAAATTTTCTGTATGTGTACAAGAAGAGAAGAAGGATTGAACCCTTTCTGAGTTAGACATAACTTGAAAACAAACTTTCTTTTTATCTACAATTGAGATTAACTCAGAAGTGGTTTTAACCTTTTCTATCCTTGCTGAACATAGAGTATGGTTATGGTAACAAGAATGAAATATACCTTTGTCTTGATTAGATAGACAAATAACTTTAGACTGAAATTGTAAACATGAAGACAGATCTAATTGTTCTAACTCAAAATTATTATCAGTAAATGCAAAATCTGTATATTGCAGATGATAATATAGTAACTGTGTGTTGCTAACTGGTAATCCCAAGACAGCGATTGGAGCCAACATTTGTTCTTTTCCTGCTACAGGAATCATTGAAGAACTATAACATATGTTCTGATAACATCCAATCCACTTATTTACCCACAGATCAGTATGGTTTATGGCATATACATACTCTCTTGGTAAATTTTGTACAATACCTATAGGAGTTATTCCACTTTGAAAAGCTTGAGCTATTATTTTAAAATTTGTGGAATATTCCATCTGAATTTCTAAACATGCTCTGGCTATATGGGAATGCTGTTCACTAGTCATTAAATTAAGAGTAATATTCTCTAAGTGTAATATAGATGGACCCATAATATTGGCTGTTTTAATCACCATATTTTCCAATATCTGATTCAAGTTTCTTTGTACTTTAATACTATTGCTTCCCACTAAACCAGCTGTCTCGAGATCAGACTTTAATGTACTAATGTCCATACTATTTGTAATACTACCAATAGTACCAATTCCTCCTAAAATACCTTCAACTATACCACGTTTATTCCTGTGAGGATTCCTAATATCAGTACCAAACCATCTTTCTATACCTAATTCCATGTTAACCAGATGTTCTTTACATTGTGGAAACCTTGTTGAGATTTTCCATTCTGAAATGTTAAAGTTCCACAATATAATAACAAACTTTCCTTCTCTCAAAAGAAGTCTGGTTTGGAAATGGTTAATTTGGAAGGGACTGGCTGGAATAAATTTCTTATCCGTGCACTGTGTTCTTTTAGGGGATAGTACAATTACATTTGTATTTACACATTTCTTTGGATAATTTTCTATTGATATGCAGCATTCATATATACCTGTATCATTAATAGATATAGTATTTTGATGATACACAAAGTTATCATTATCCCAGTTCAAATTACCAAAAATACTTTTATGGATAACATCAGTTTTATCATGAAGAATACTTCCCAAAAATTTACCATTCCTTTTCCAAGTTAATAATGAATTTTGAGGTAGGTGTATTTGTGTACTACACATCAAATTCAGATTATCCTTTCCTTCTACAAGTCTTAATGATTGAGGAGATATTTTTATCTCTGGGACAATCAAATCTACCACAGTAACAATTACTTTGACTTTAGTTTGAACCAAAGCTCTTGTCACTTGGAAATCCCATATTTTCACTGTGTCCTCTTTTTCATTACCATTTATATTCAAATGTTCAGGATCAAGAAAGTGTGAATAACTTTGTAATTGATACCAAATATCTGTTTTAGAACTTCCTATTGTTCCAGTATTTAACATGTCTATGGAAATATCTCCTGACCAAATAGTAGGTTCATTTCCCTTTAAAACTATTAACCAGTATCCCATATCTGATAAATTACATTCAAAGTTACTAGTTTCGTTATTGATCCTATAAGATCCTTGCATTTTAAAAAATTCTGATTTGGACTCTATTTTAGCTCTAACTTCAATATCATTACTATGAACGAAATACAATTCCGAACAACAAGTTCTCCCATAACCTATGCACATATATCCTAGCAAGTCTTCAGCTGTATTAATGTTACTGTCTTTAGGAAAAAATCTTTTGTTCCTAATAAGTGTAGTGTCTTTCTTATGTAGGGCTTCAGTCTTGTTAACTTCTGCATTGCTGGAAAAGTTTATGTTGTAGATTACTAATATTGTCATTGTCACTAAGAAAAAATCAATCCCGTGATAAGTCTTTTCTTTCTACTGCTTTGATTTTCCTTATGTTCTTTTGTTGTAATGTTTATTTTTCTCTGGAATCTGCGATTCTTTGTTTCTTCCGGATTTTTGAAATCCATGTCTGCAAAAGAAATGCAGTATCATTATCTCGGTATAAACAATTTGCATTGGTCACTGTGCACCCATATTGTTTGTTGTCTGCGCGCATTTTTTACTGAATTAAGAGGTCTTTGCACTTGTACCATTACTCCTTGAACATCCAAGATATCAAATGGACCTTCCCAGTTGCTTTGCCATGGTCCAGTTTTTCTGAACGTTTTTACCATTACTTGTCCTCCTTTTTCGAACTTAGAAGAATGTGGAGGAACCATTTTTTGCATGCGAGTAGCTGCATGTGGTACAATAGTGTTCAGATTGTCTTGCAACATCTGTAACCACTTTGTTTTTTCTATTGCCTCTTTTTGCGGCGTACTCAAGAAAGGTTCATGGGGAAATACTAGACGCATTTTCCTTCCTGTCATTAACTCAAAAGGAGAATACTGTGTTGCAGAAGATGTTGTACTTCTGACACTCATCAGAACCAATGGTACAGCATCAACCCAAGTATTTCCTCTGTCTAATAACATTTTTGCAATCCTTGATTTGACTGTTCTATTCATTCTTTCCACAATACCTGCAGATTGTGGATGATAGGGCACATGAAATCTCTGTTGTATACCCAAGATTTTACACATTGCCTGCATTATTTTACCTGTGAAGTGGGTTCCTCTGTCACTACTGAGGTTTGTTGGTATACCCCAGACTGGAAAAACATGATTAATTAGCATTTTAGCAGTTGTTAATGCATCATCTTTGCGAACAGGCAAGATTTCAATCCATTTTGAAAAAACATCAACTACAACTAAAGCATACCTGTACCCATTTTTACCTGTAGGTAACGGTCCTATATAATCTAGTTGTAATGTGGACCATGGTCCATCTGCTGGAGGAGTTCTTTGTAATGGAGGTTTTTGACCCTTTGGTCGAGGATTCACTTGAGCACAGATTAGACAAGATTGAACTACACTGTCTACTGTTTCTTCCATTTTGTCCCAGTAAAATTTTTCCTTGAGAATTTCAAGCAATCTTTGTTTACCTATGTGACCTAGGCTTTCGTGATTGTATTTTGTAAATTCTACCTGTAGATGCTGCGGTATAACAGGACGCAGAAACCCATGTAAGTCATGATACAAAATTCCGTATTCATATACAAAGGGAAATTTTGGATCAACCTGAGAAGCAGAAAGAGATGGATCCCTTTTCTGTTCTTCTGCAAAGGAGGGGATCTGTGTGTCTGTCTTCCCAACAACATTAACTGGAACTGGTTCAGACTGAATCACTGGTTCTCCGTGTAAAGCTGCTTCTTTTGCTAAGAGATCAGCTGTTCTATTGCCTACACTCATCTCATCATTGTCCTTCCTATGAGATGGAATTTTTACAATTGCATAGGCAAAAGGATTTTCCTCTGCTAGCTTAAAAATTGATTCAAGTGTCTCTTTGTGCACTAGGACTTTGTTAGATGCATCTACAAAACCTCTACGTTTCCAAATTGGTAAATAATCTGTCAGTGAACGTACAACATATGAACTGTCACTGTAGATCACTAATGGACTTCTGTTCTCTTCCTTGTCTAATGTCAACACAGTTTTTACTGCTTCAAGTTCTGCCCTTTGAGCTGAAAAATGTCCTGGCAATTTGTGCTGTATAGAATAATTACGCTCTGGATACCAAATTGAATATCCACTGTAATAATTACCTGACATACAGTATCTAGAACCATCAACAGATACAGGTTCATCAATTTTCTCTGCCTCTCTACGGAAAAGAGGAGAGGAAGTTTCTTGGACTTCACATAAACATTCATGTTCTAACCCGTTGTATTCCATCAACTGAGGTAGGACATACTTGGCATTATGTTCAACCTGTATTTGCTTAGGTGATAGAGCCAACAACCATTGAGAAAATCTTTGGTTGGGAACTCCAGGAACATTTTTCTCAAAAAGACACTTCAATGTGCTATGTGGAGTTTGTAGAATAATTTTGTTGAATCCTACAATATGCTCTGTTGCTTTTACTGCATAATGTACTCCCACAAGTTGTCTGACACAATCATCAAAACCTCTCTCTACTGGGGTAAGAAGACGTGAGAAGTATCCAAGACTTCTCCAGACTCCTCCCTGTTTCTGAATCAAGACAGCTGAGATTGCAGTTTCTGAAGCATGCACTTGCAAAGCAAATGGTGCTTGCTTATCAACAGTAGCCAAAGCTGGAGCTGTTTGTAAATCATTTTTCAACATTTCAAAAGCTTTTTTCTGGATTTCTGTCCAGGGACCAAATACATTTTCCTCATTGTACTTCAACAAATCATACAATGGTTTGGCTTTTTCTGCAAATGATTCGATAAAATCTCTAGAAAAATTTACCAAACCCAAAAACTGTCTCAGTGCTTTGAATGTTGTTGGTACAGGAAGTGACACAATAGACTCAATTCGTTCCTGTAAAGGCTGTCTCTTTCCTGGACGAATCAGAACTCCAAGAAATTTTACTTCATTTTTCATGAGCTGAACTTTGCGTGTATTCAGCTTGAGACCTTCATCTTGCAGATGATAGTGGCACGCTTTGCCACTACCCACAAGGGATTATTAGTAAGTGAATTAGCTTTCCTGATGATACCCTGTTCCAAAAGTTCTTGTATGATTACTGATACAGGTTCATCAGATTCTGGCGGCAACTTGTATTGTTTTAATGGGGGATGGTCTTTGCCTTGAATATTAACTTCACTATCCTTAAACAGACCTGATTCATTTTTACCTTGACTCCACAGTTTTTTGTGTAGTTGTACTAACTGTTTCAATTCCAAATTATCTCCAGTATCTGGCCATTTATAGTCAGCATCAATTGCTTCTGTCAAACAGATGCTACCGACTTCACAATAATCTGCTGGGTCAATTACCATAGGCTTACGATTAGCAGAGCCTTGCCAAACAATGCCATTGGCTAAATCAAGTATCCACCCTCTTTGAGACAAAACATCAGCACCAATGATGTTCTCTGATCCTTGACAATACCAAAAGTCTATTTCCGTTTGCAAACATCCTGGTATTTCAAAAGACACATTTTTACATTTTTTAGCTTGAACATCACCTTTTCCATTGAAACCTACAACTGTGCATACTGCTGCATTAGATGGAATAGGTATTTTCATACCTAAAACACTAATTTGAGCTCCTGAATCTAAAAGGATTGAAGATTTCTGACCATTAATTTTGGCTTTTACATAGGGGCGCCCACACTTGTCTAAGAAAATTGGAGCTACATATTCCAGACAATGAAGTTCAACCTCCTTTTCCTTCGCTAGTCATGGTGAAGTTAATAGTGGCTGTCTTGAAGTATTGGATGAATGTGAGTTGTTCACATTTCCTCCATTACTAATTGACATTTCACTAATCTCTCTGATCAGAGGAGCGTAGGGTGAAGATGACTTAACTTCCTGTGAACGAATTGGAGCTGACGGTTCAGGAGAAATAAGTCCATTTTCTTTACCCAAATTTCTCATCTGAATGTCTTTCAAAAACTTCCTTCACTGCCATTTCAAATGCCCTGGTTTTGTACAATAATAACAAGTGAGTGGTCTTTGATTCCCTTGTCTTACTCTGTCATTCCTGCGTGGGGCAGCATTTCCTGTCTTGAATTTATCCTGACTTTCATTCTTAGGATAATTATTCTCAATTAAAGCAATTTTTGGTCTTACATTATTTAGCTTTAATTGTCTCCTGACTTTGTCAATAACATAGGCAACATCATCCAAATTATCCTTTTCATTAGCAATCAATAAAGATGCTGGATCAAGGTACTTAAATTTTTTTACAAAATCCTTGACCATAGCAGGGGTCTCATCTTGTATGCTTTAGAAAATCTAATTCTGAATCAAAAGGATCATCATTAATAGTAGCTCTTAAGGAGTCTAAAATTTCCAAACTAGGTGTCTCCTCTCCTGTTGTGAACAGTAATAACTGTCGTAATCTATCAGTTGCATTGCTATGAATTTCCATATCATCCTCATTCATAAAAGGAGTCTTGACTAACCTACAAGCCATAAAACTTGGGATCCACAACCCAAAAATGTGATTTCTTTGCTCATCAGTTAATTGAAACCTATCACAAAAATTCTCAAAAACATCGGAATTATGGAAAGAATTTTCTCTCATGTTATATGCTGGTATATCCTTCAATATTTTCATTAACTGATCCTGAATCTGTAACTTCAACTTAGATGCTGTCACAAGTAATTTCTGTCTCTGAACAGTAGTCTCGCTGCCCTCATCATCACCCCTGGGTGAATCTGGGATATATGAGGCCTGAGCAGTATCTGATTGCTTTTTTTTAGATACCACAGCTATTTGCTTGTTTCTTAATATTGCAACATTTTGAGATTCAATTTCTTGCTCAAGATGTTCAATATAGGTACAAAAAGTTTCACAGTTTGCACAATTGGATTCAACAGTATCCTGCATGTCTGTACTCTGTAAGACATTTTTGCTATCTGTCTTAACAACACAAACCACATTTTTCTCTGGCAATTCAAACACCATAGAATTGAAAACTCTAACTAGCTTCATAATGTTACGCAATTTTCTTTTCATCTTATTAAACGAAAATCTAGAGCTATCAATATCAACATTAGCCTGCATACATTGATCATACATAGCTTTCCATAAACCAGTATCAGAAGCATGGCTAGCTAAACCTTGAAATTCCAATTTACTTTCATTAGCTAATGAATCAATAAATTCCATTTTTCTACTCATCGAATGTAGTAAATTTCCTCTTTTGTCCTGGCTTAGGGACTTTTCTGGTCACCACTTGAATCCTCAGATCTCCACAACCAACGTTTTCTGTTCCAGGTTCTGCAATCTTTCCGAAGCTTAATCAATCAAGAAATAGTTCATCTCAATCCCCTCTGAAGAAGCGAGGATAAATGCAAAAAAACGCGGAAAAATCGAATGGCTGGCACTCGCCAATAATGTTAGATTTCCAGAGTTATGAAAAAACTCTATTAGTATTTCTAGGTTCTTGTAGATGGTTGTGGGAAGAAATCCTTATGGAAGCCAGTTCAGTATAAGCAGTGTGACTTTATTTGATCACACACCAAAAAATACAAAGTCAATATAAAACAGTAAATTCAGATATATGTAGCTTAAAATGAAATAAAAAAAAAGAATATAAGTTGCTTGTTCCTTGAATATTAGAAGAAAATGTATTTCCTTTGAATAGCTTAGATAGAAGATTTTCAGGCCTAGCTTTGTCCTTTGTTCAAGCATGCCATGTGCTTTCTTTGTGTAAGTGTCTGAAGTGTAGGTATGTCTGAATGAAGTGAAGTGTATAGAAGGTAGGAGAAAACTGACTCTTGTTCCTTGAAAAGCTGCATACTTAAAATGCATGAGAAATTAAGTCCTCCCATTAACCTTTGTTTGAAATTCGCGGGCTCCTTAAACACTCCCTTAGTCACTCCCAGCCTAACTGAAACATATGTTACTTATTCCAACCACCAAGTCATTATCATGATTGACATGCAGACTATGAAAGAGGTCTCTGAAGTTCTTATGTTACATACAACTGTCTGAATACGTGATTTATGACTACAATTTAAACTCTCAGACTCATTATAAGAATTCAAAATAAGGTATACGTTACATAGACTAGGCTTAAAAGAAAACATGAATTTAAACCTCTTACTGATTACCTTTGCTCAGATACAAATAATTCACATCTGTGACCACTCAAATTCAAAACCTCACATTCACATCCAATTAAGAGGGTATTCTCTGCCAGGCATATATCAGAACTTACTAAAGACCGAATTAAAGTTTGGATATTAAAAATTAATATTACAATACTGTACTACTATACTGTACTCTCTACACTCTACTATACTCTCTACTATACTCTCTACACTCTACTATACTGTACTCTCTACACTCTACTGTACTCTCTACTATACTCTCTACACTCTACTATACTTTACTCTCTACTATACTGCACTCTCTACACTCTACTATACTGCACTCTCTACACTCTACTATACTGTACTCTCTACTATACTGCACTCTCTACACTCTACTATACTGCACTCTCTACACTCTACTATACTGTACTCTCTACTATACTGTACTCTACACTCTACTATACTCTCTACTATACTGTACACTCTACTATACTGTACACTCTACTATACTGTACTCTCTACTATACTATACACTCTACTATACTGTACTCTCTACTATACTGTACTCTCTACACTCTACTATACTGTACTCTCTACACTCTACTGTACTCTCTACTATACTCTCTACACTCTACTATACTTTACTCTCTACTATACTGCACTCTCTACACTCTACTATACTGCACTCTCTACACTCTACTATACTGTACTCTCTACTATACTGCACTCTCTACACTCTACTATACTGCACTCTCTACACTCTACTATACTGTACTCTCTACTATACTGTACTCTACACTCTACTATACTCTCTACTATACTGTACACTCTACTATACTGTACTCTCTACTATACTATACACTCTACTATACTGTACTCTCTACACTCTACTATACTGTACTCTCTACTATACTGTACTCTCTACTATACTCTACACACTCTACTATACTGTACTCTCTACTATACTGTACTCTCTACTATACTCTACACACTCTACTATACTGTACTCTCTACTATACTGTACTATACTCTCTACACTCTACTATACTGTACTCTCTACTATACTGTACTCTCTACACTCTACTATACTGTACTCTCTACTATACTGTACTCTCTACACTATACTGTACTCTCTACTATACACACTCTACTATACTGTACTATACTCTCTACACTCTACTATACTGTACTCTCTACACTCTACTATACTGTACTCTCTACTATACACACTCTACTATACTGTACTATACTCTCTACACTCTACTATACTGTACTCTCTACACTCTACTATACTGTACTCTCTACTATACTCTACTATACTGTACTCTCTACTATACTGTACTATACTCTCTACACTCTACTATACTGTACTCTCTACACTCTACTATACTCTACACTCTACTATACTCTCTACACTCCACTATATACTCTACTATACTGTACTCTCTACTATACTGTACTCTCTACACTCTACTATACTGTACTCTCTACTATATTGTACTCTCTACACTCTACTATACTCTCTACACTACTATACTGTACTCTCTACTATACTGTACTCTTTACACTCTACTATACTCTCCACTCTACTATACTATACTCTCTACACTCTACTATACTCTCTACACTCTACTATACTGTACACTCGACTATACTGTACTCTCGACTATACTGTACACTCTCGACTATACTGTACTCTCGACTATACTGTACTCTCTCTACTATACTATACACTCTACTATACTGTACTCTCTACTATACTCTACACACTCTACTATACTGTACTCTCTACTATACTGTACTATACTCTCTACACTCTACTATACTGTACTCTCTACTATACTGTACTCTCGACTATACTGTACACTCTCGACTATACTGTACTCTTGACTATACTGTACTCTCTCTACTATACTATACACTCTACTATACTGTACTCTCTACTATACTGTACTATACTCTCTACACTCTACTATACTGTACTCTCTACTATACTGTACTATACTCTCTACACTCTACTATACTGTACTCTCTACTATATTGTACTATACTCTCTACACTCTACTATACTGTACTCTCTACACTCTACTATACTCTACACTCTACTATACTCTCTACACTCCACTATATACTCTACTATACTGTACTCTCTACTATACTGTACTCTCTACACTCTACTATACTGTACTCTCTACTATATTGTACTCTCTACACTCTACTATACTCTACACTCTACTATACTCTCTACACTCCACTATATACTCTACTATACTGTACTCTCTACTATACTGTACTCTTTACACTCTACTATACTCTCCTCTCTACTATACTATACTCTCTGCACTCTACTATACTCTCAACACTACTATACTGTACTCTCTACTACACTATACGCTCTACATATACTCTCCACTATACTATACTCTCTACACTCTACTATATACTCTTTACACTCTACTATATACTCTTTACACTCTACTATACTCTCTACTATACTCCTATACTATACTTACATGATACTTACCAAGATGTCTTCTATGATGGGCTCGTTGGTTATAAATGCCAAGTCATCTGTGGAAGCTGGAGAGGCAGCAGCTATCTCTGACGTCTCAGCTGAGACCTCTTCTCCATGCTCCTGTTCCTCTACAATTGCTTCTTCTCTTGCCCTCTCTGCTTCTCTCATCCTCTCTTCTTCTCTTGCCTTCTCCTCCTCTGCTCTCATCCTCTCCTCTGCTCTCATCCTCTCCTCTTCTCTTGCCTTCTCCTCTGCTCTCATCCTCTCCTCTTCTCTTGCCTTCTCCTCTGCTCTCACTCTCTCCTCTGCTCTCATCCTCTCTTCTTCTCTTGCCTTCTCCTCTGCTCTCATCCTCTCTTCTTCTCTTGCCTTCTCCTCTGCTCTCACTCTCTCTGCTGCTCTCTCCTCCTCTTCTCTCGCTCTCTCCTCCTCTCCTCTCACTCTCTCCTCTTCGGCTCTCACTTGCTCTTCTGCTTTTGCTTTCTCTTCTTCTCTTGCCCGCACTTCTGCTTTTGCTCTCTGCTCCTCTTCTCTTTCTGTCTCTGCTTTTATCTCTCTGTATGATTTCCGGGCACTTCCCTTTTTTCCAAATGCCATGAAAGACGCTCTTCGTTTGTCTCTCCCTATACGTGTTCTCAGTGACTCTTCTTTCTTCCTCTTCATCTCTGCTTCTCTCTCCTCTCTCTGCCTTAGTGTCTCTCTATCCCTCGCCTGTATCTTTGCCATCTCATCTCTGTCTCTCTTGTTGTTCATTCTCCTCTTCCTCTCTGAGTACTCGTTCAGTTCTTTCCATCTCCCTGTATTTCTCTTCTCTCTTTGGTTGTCCTCTCGTATTTTCTGCAGTCCTCTCTCTTTCTCCTTCTCTCTCCTCCTCTTCCCCTCCTCTCTCTCCTCTCGGATTGCCTCCACAGCTCTCCTCCATTGCTCTGGTCTTCTCCTCCCTCCATTCACCTTTCCTCCGTGTATCCTTGGCCACGTGCGCTCCTCGCACAATTCTCTCGTCGTACGTTTGCCTGCTCATTTCTGCTGTATTTTGTTTTCCTATGACTCTGTCTGTTTTTCGTTCGTTCTCCTCTCTCTGATAGACTTTCTCTCGGATAGGTATTTGAATCTATAAATAATAGAAAAAAAATGGTAAGTTTAAGTGAAAATTTCAAAGTGGAATTCTGCTTAAAATGTTTTCCTTTATATTTGGATGGATTGGGTAAAGGGTTCATTGTCTTCTACATCCTGACTGGGAAAGTTTCTCCTCACTTCCTGTCATCTCAGCAAGAGAGGAAGTGAGCAGAATCCTCCCAGTGGAGTCGCTGACAACAGAAGCCTAACTGAGGTGCTAACCCTTCCCCATTCCATTGGAAACTGTCTTACTCAGAGCTCCGCATTAATATTAAGCTATTAAACTTTTTGAAAGCATTTTCTCCTGAACCCTGCGTGTAACACGCTCTAGAAACCCTGCACTCTGCGTGTAACACGCTCCGGAATCCCTGCACTCTGCGTGTAACACGCTCCGGAAACCCTGCACTCTATGTATAACGTGCTCCGGAAACCCTGCACTCTGCGTGTAACACGCTCTAGAAACCCTGCACTCTGCATGTAACATGCTCCGGAATCCCTGCACTCTATGTATAACGTGCTCCGGAAACCCTGCACTCTGCGTGTAACACGCTCTAGAAACCCTGCACTCTGCATGTAACATGCTCCGGAATCCCTGCACTCTACGTATAACGTGCTCCGGAAACCCTGCACTCTACGTATAACGCGCTCCGGAATCCCTGCACTCTGCGTGTAACGCGCTCCGGAAACCCTGCACTCTGCGTGTAACGCGCTCCGGAAACCCTGCACTCTGCGTGTAACGCGCTCCGGAAGCCCTGCACTCTGCGTGTAACGCGCTCCGGAAGCCCTGCACTCTGCGTGTAACGCGCTCCGGAAACCCTGCACTCTGCGTGTAACGCGCTCCGGAAACCCTGCACTCTGCGTGTAACGCGCTCCGGAAACCCTGCACTCTGCGTGTAACGCGCTCCGGAAACCCTGCACTCTGCGTGTAACGCGCTCTGTAATCCCTGCACCCAACGCGCTCTAATCCCTGCACCCTGCGTGTAACGCGCTCTGTAATCCCTGCACCCTGCGTGTAACGCGCTCCAGAATCCCTGCACCCTGCGTGTAACGCACTCTGTAATCCCTGCACCCTGTGTGTAACGCGCTCCGGAATCCCTGCACCCTGCATGTAACGTGCTCCGGAATCCCTGCACCCTGCATGTAACACGCTCCGGAATCCCTGCACCCTGCATGTAATGTGCTCCGGAATCCCTGCACCCTGCATGTAACACGCTCCGGAATCCCTGCACTCTGCGTGTAACACGTTCCGGAAACCCTGCACTCTATGTATAACGTGCTCCGGAAACCCTGCACTCTGCGTGTAACACGCTCTAGAAACCCTGCACTCTGCGTGTAACACGCTCCGGAATCCCTGCACTCTACGTATAACGTGCTCCGGAAACCCTGCACTCTACGTATAACACGCTCCGGAATCCCTGCACTCTGTGTGTAACGTGCTCCGGAATCCCTGCACCCAACGTGTAATGTGGCTCAGGAACCCTGCACCCTGCGTGTAATGCACTCCAGGAATCCTGCACTCTGCGTGTAATGCACTCCAGGAACCCTGAACTCTGCGTGTAATGCATGTAATGCACTCCAGGAATCCTGCACTCTGCATGTAATACACTCCAGGAACTCTGCACTCTGCATGTAATGCACTCCAGGACCCCAGCACTCTGCGTGTAATGCATGTAATGCACTCCAGGAATCCTGCACTCTGCGTGTAATGCACTCCAGGAATCCTGAACTCTGCGTGTAATGCATGTAACGCACTCCAGGAACCCAGCACTCTGCATGTAATGCACTCCAGGAACCCTGCACTCTGCGTGTAATGCATGCAATACACTCCAGGAATCCTGCACTCTGCGTGTAATGCATGTAATGCACTCCAGGAATCCTGCACTCTGCATGTAATGCACTCCAGGAATCCTGCACTCTGCGTGCAATGCATGCAATACACTCCAGGAATCCTGCACTCTGCGTGCAATGCATGTAATGCACTCCAGGAACCCTGCGCTCTGTGTGTAATGCATGTAATACACTCCAGGAACCCTGCACTCTGCATGTAATGCACTCCAGGAATCCTGCACTCTGCATGTAATGCATGTAATACATAAATAAAAGAAATGCAGCGCTCATGAAAAGTGAGTAAATAAATATTAAACACAGTCCGGTGAAAACAGTGCTCCTTGATTCCCAGTGCAAATGGTAGAATTTCACACTAACCAGAACGCACATAAAAATGCGCATGTGTATATATATTCTGAAGATCCCCTCTCCACTCAGGTCTGGTCAGGTATATAGCTGAGAAAGATGGAGATCCTACGCCCTCATGTGGTGAGAAGTGATCCGGCCGGTCAGAGCAGTAACGATCTGGATAAGCCTCCAAAGGAACTGGCACAGGAATCCCCAGGGCTGCAAGGGTGGAAGAAGCTCCTCACAGGAGACATAGGGAAGCACTCATAGTGTAGTAGATAAAACTTTTATTGAAAGCAACACAGGTGCAAAATTGAGAATTGAATAGCCAAGTATGAGCAAACACACTGACCCTTAGAGAAGTCAAAATGGCCGCCGGGCCTCCTCGTGGCACTGGCGGCTTAGTGTCAACGGCGTCCTGGGTCCCACCTGATGCGTTTCGTGCGCACGCACTTCTTCAGAGGTGGAACATAGGATATTTTTCTTATATTTTTCTTAATGCATGTAATACAGTCCAGGAACCCTGCACTCTGCATGTAATGCACTCCAGGAACCCTGCACTCTGCGTGTAATGCATGTAATGCACTCCCGGAACCCTGCACTGTGCGTGTAATACACTCCAGGAACCCTGCACTCTGCATGTAATGCACTCCAGGAACCCTGCACTCTGCATGTAATGCACTCCAGGAACCCTGCACTCTGCATGTAATGCACTCCAGGAACCCTGCACTCTGCGTGTAATGCACTCCAGGAACCCTGCACTCTGCATGTAATGCACTCCAGGAACCCTGCACTCTGCGTGTAATGCACTCCAGGAACCCTGCACTCTGCGTGTAATGCACTCCAGGAACCCTGCACTCTGCGTGTAATGCATGTAATGCACTCCAGGAACCCTGCACTCTGCATGTAATGCATGTAATACACTTCAGGAACCCCGCACTCTGCATGTAATGCACTCCAGGAATCCTGCACTGGAACCCTGCACTCTGCGTGTAATGGACTCCAGGAATCCTGCACTCTGCGTGTAATGGACTCCAGGAATCCTGCACTCTGCGTGTAATGGACTCCAGGAATCCTGCACTCTGCGTGTAATGCACTCTAGGAATCCTGCACTGTGCGTGTAATGCACTCCAGGAACCCTGCACTCTGCATGTAATACACTCCAGGAACCCTGCACTCTGCGTGTAATGCACTCCAGGAACCCTGCACTCTGCATGTAATGCACTCCAGGAACCCTGCGCTCTGTGTGTAATGCACTCCTGAACCCTGTATTCTCTGCATAGGGGATGTACCTATTTTTGCTGCATTTGCCTTTTTATCTTTCTCGGGGCCGGTTCACACCAGGGCGCAGTATGGGAAAGACACATTTTGCGCACCTGCACTGCAGGTAACTGTGACATTGACTGTGTGATCTGCATGCAGGTGCAACTGATTAACGGTACCCAAAATGCAGATCACATCGCAGAGCATTGCAGGCACCAAAACACTTGGTCCTGAAGTACCATGCAGCTTGTTCTGTGCATTTTTAAAAGTAGTGCTGTGCGTGTGACTCTTCTCCTCTCAAGCAGGCACACAATGGTAAGAGATCTATCTCCTCACTACCAACAAAGAGGAGGTGCCAGAGGAATAACATCCCCGCCTCCCCCGAGAATGGGGTGCTGAGAAAAAAAAAAACAACACCTGAAAATGCAGCTAAATGCAGCAAAAATGTTGGATTCCATGTTGTGTTTTTGTGCATTAAAAGGTTTTTTTTTTTTTTTTCCCCCTAAAAATCGTGTTTGAAAAACTGCTGCACAAATATGGTGTGAGCTAAAAAAAAAATGGGAACCCCCCCCCCCCCAGTTTATTCTCTATGGCCACTGCCATCTATCATGTCTGGGGGGTTCTAAGACATTTTGTAGCAAATTTAAAAAAAAAAAAAATCTTAGGAATGACAGTTGGGCTCTGCAGTTCCTGTACTTAGGGGTACACACTGTGATGTCATCACTAAGGCTCCGCACACTCCTACTCTCAAACAATGGGAGGCTCTGCCCACTCACTGTCAATAGGAAGCTCCGCCCACTCCCACTGTCAATCAACAATAGGAGGCTCCGCCTACTCCTGTGGAATTCCTTGGCTGACTCTGAGGGAGGGGCGTGGCTGGAAGAGAGGAAGGGAGGGGCCACATGCTGTGGACACGCCTTTTCCCCTCATTGCAGCCACACATACCTGCAGCTGTCCTGTAACGTGGAGATGATTGGGTGCCAACTGTGTGCTCCTCCCCGGAATTCTATTGGGCCAATTTTATCTTTCACTTCTGCCCTCACCGCATCCTATTGTTTATAGAAATCGCTCTCCTTAACCACGCCCACCATGAGTACATGCCCGCCCACCCTCACATATGCCTAGTATATATTTAAATTTCCTGCCCACCCTCCTCCCTTACCCCTCATAATGTCACCGCACTCCCCACCTATCCCCTTTATATTATCCCTGACCCCTCATAATGTCACCGCACTCCCCTCCTATCCCCTTTATATTATCCGTGACCCCTCATAATGTCACCGCACTCCCCTCCTATCCCCTTTATATTATCCCTGACCCCTCATAATGTCACCGCACTCCCCACCTATCCCCTTTATATTATCCCTGACCCCTCATAATGTCACCGCACTCCCCACCTATCCCCTTTATATTATCCCTGACCCCTCATAATGTCACCGCACTCCCCTCCTATCCCCTTTATATTATCCCTGACCCCTCATAATGTCCCCGGGCTCCCCTCCTATCCCCTTTATAATATCAATATATAATGTCCCCGAACTCTATCCCCTTTTTATTATCCCTGACAATGTCCCTGGACTCACCTCCTATTCTTTTAGCTGATAATGACATAATGTAACACGCACACGGACACACGCACACACACACACACGGATTATTTTTACTTGAAAGAGAATCGCCAGCAGTAACAAGTGACACTGGGATTCTGGCTGTAGCCTCCACCATACCAGGCCGTATATATGAATGGATGGTAGGAGGGAAGCGGTTAATTGCAGAGTTTTGAGTAATGAAGATTGGAATAGCAATGCTGATCTCATAGTTGTCTCTTCTAAGCAATAATGTTCTTTTTGTTAGAACAGCAGGATTGAGGTTTGCCTTCATTTATAGAAAATATCCACATTTCTCATGTTATCATCAACACCAAAATCAGAGGATTATTCCTCATTTCAGATAGTGCAAGTTGTTTCTAAACACCTTCTGGCCTCCTCTGCCTCCTGAACCACCAGTTTCTAGCACCGATATCACCATATTTTTGGCCTTGAATGGGACATGTGACCACCTCCTGTTCTACAAAGATTCCATTGTGTCATGTATCGGTTTAGTGGTGGGCTTTTGGTTCCCTGACCCACCTCACCATAACCGGTTGTGTTATATCTTCCTAATGGAATGAACTAATTGAGGAAATCTCCCACCATCCCTGCTAAATCAACATGAATATTGTAAGGATCGCCATTAAATGGAAACATTTAACCATTTGCTTCCAGAGCCGTTTTTGCAAACAGTAAAAAAATATTTCAGGCCTGAAGATTACACAAAACCCCCCAAACATTATATATTTTCTTTGAAATTTTTTATTAGAAAGCAAGTGAAATACAGCTGCACTCAAGAGATTGTAAAGTAGAAAAGGGATTGTGCAGAATCCTTCAAGAAATATCCTGAGCACAAGTAGTGCTTCAATACATATACCATCGCATAGGAACATACACTATATTGCCAAAAGTATTGGACCTCCTGCCTTTCCACACACATGACCTTTAATGGCCCCCCAGTCTTAGTCCGTAGGGTTCAATACTGAATTGACCCCACCCTTTGCAGCTATAACAGCTTCAACTCTTCTGGGAAGGCCGTCCACAAGGTTTAGGAGGGTGTCTATGGGAAGGTTGGACCATTCTTCCAGAAGCACATTTGTGAGGTCAGGCACTGATGTCGGGGGAGGAGGTCTGGCTCACAGTCTCCACTCAAATTCATCCCAAAGGTGTTCTATGGGGTTGAGGTCAGGACTCTGTGCAGGCCAGTCAAGTTCCTCCACCCCAAACTGGCTCCTCCATGTCTTTATGGACCTTGCTTTGTGCACTGGTGTGCAGTCATGTAGAATAGACCGCCCACCAGCAAGGACCACACTACAACAGCCGAAAAGAGGATCTATAGAGTATAATAAAATCACATAAGATAAAAGGGATCCAATATTTGCTAGACTTATTAAGAGACCTACATCGTGTGTAACCCAGGGACAAGCATGCAAAAACATTCAAAAAATATGCCTGTTCATAACCGGATGTGTTAATAATGGGTATGCAAATATAATATGGAGATGAGAATCCACCCGAATACAAAAAAAAGGGGGAAAAAATTAAATGGTAATCAAAATGCTCGCCAGTCGTAGTATTGTGCTATCCTATGGGGCCGGGTTGTGTCCATCCAGAGAGAGGCCAAAAACACAAAGTTGCTGATTTAAATAGCAACATTGCTCTTGTAAACCAGTTAATTTGCACCGGCAATTGGCGCCAAATGGGTAAGGACATATTTGAATTTTGAAGGCTCTTTGCTACACAAAAGCGGCCACATGGCCAGCAATGGCAGTTCCCTGGCCCCATGTGACGCCACCCCACACATCAACGCAATGACATGAGCAAAACTGCAATGACATCATACGCATGTGTGGAGCGCTGCCACACACACAAAGGGCCGCCGGAACGCCTGGATAGCCACAGTGTTCACAAGGGACTGGAGCAGCAGGCCAACCCATCCAGAGGTCAAGGGTGAAACACACCACCACACTGTCCGCTAGTGGAGAGAAGACCCATAACAACCGCTCAACACCGTGGTCAGGAAACGAGAGCTCCCTCAATCAATGACCAAGGGAGCCCAGGTGCACTGGGTGATGAGCAGCAACCACCCAGGTGACCCCCATCACGGATTCCCAGAGATCGCAAAGGAGGCATCTACCCTATAGATACAATAAATCCATAATTGTACAAAATGTAATGCATACATAATCAGACCTGTACAGGGGAAAGCGATAAGAGAAAAAAGGGAACAAGCAATACATAGAGCATAAGAGATGGAAACAATAAAAATTACAAATCCTTTTCACAACGCCCAGAGAGGAAGCATGGCAAGAATGGTTTGAAATTTAAGGCCTCATTAAGGCCAGATGGAATGGTAGCATTTAGGTCATAAATCCACCAATGCTCACGCTGTAAGAGGCACCTATTAAAATCCCCCCAAGGACTAGGATGGATACGAGCTAGCGCAAAAAAATTTATTTTGGGGAATTTCCCCCATGAACAGAGGCCACATGATGGCCCACAGGAAGCTCGAGATCACTCTTGCACATATTGGTGACATGTTCGTAGACTCTGCACCAAAAAGGCAACTTCATCTTCCCAACATAAACATACCCACATTCACAGGAGAGTAGATAGACGACCTTTGGGGTCTTCCAATTGTCTGGGGAAAAAAGATTTTGTCATTCAAAAGTCTAATATATGATTGTATGTCCATAAACCTACAATAAGAACAGGACCTACAAGGAAAAGTCCCTCGTTTCTTGCATAGATCTCTCCTGTCGGCTCACCTATACTCACTATGGACTAGCTGATCACCCACCGAGGGTACCCTCCTGTAGCTAATGGCCGGCACAGTGGGCATTGCATTGTGTGGGAATGCCTAACCACTCTAACCATGAGCATTGCGTTGTGGCAGAATGCTTACTAACTCAGATCCTAGCCATTGCATTGCGTAGGAACTCCTACTCACCCAGACCCTGGGCATTGCATTGTGTAGGAACTCCTACTCAATTAGACCCTGGGCATTGCATTGTGTAGGAACTCCTACTTACCCAGACCCTGGGCATTGCGTAGTGTGGGAATACCTACTCACCCAGACCCTGGGCATTGCGTAGTGTGGGAATGCCTACTCACTCAGACCCTGGGCATTGCGTAGTGTGGGAATGCCTACTCACTCAGACCCTGAGCATTGCGTTGTGGAGGAATGCATACTTACTCCCCTGTCGGCCCCCCTATACTCACTATGGACCAGCCGATCACCCACTGAATGTACCCTCCTGTAGGTGATGGCCAGCACATTGGGCACTGCTTTGTGGAGGAACTCTTACTCAGACTTGCCATTGCATTGTAGATGAATACCTACTCACTCAGACCCTGGACATTGCATTGTGGAGGAATACCTACTCGCTCAGTCCCTAGACATTGCATTGTGTAGGAATGCCTACTCACTCAGACCCTGGGCATTGCATTGTGGAGGAATGCCTACTCCCTCAGACCCTGGGCATTGCATTGTGGAGGAACGCCTACTCGCTCAGACCCTGGGCATTGCATTGTGGAGGAACGCCTACTCGCTCAGACCCTGGGCATTGCATTGTGGAGAGGTTCCTACTCGCTCAGACCCTGGGCATTGCATTGTGGAGGAACGCCTACTCCCTCAGACCCTGGACATTGTATTGTGGAGGAACGCCTACTCCCTCAGACCCTGGGCATTGCATTGTGGAGGAACGCCTACTCCCTCAGACCCTGGGCATTGCATTGTGGAGGAACGCCTACTCCCTCAGACCCTGGGCATTGCATTGTGGAGAGGTGCCTACTCGTTCAGACCCTGGGCATTGCATTGTGGAGGGGTGCCTACTCGTTCAGACCCTGGGCATTGCATTGTGGAGGAATGCCTACTCCCTCAGACCCTGGACATTGTATTGTGGAGGAATGCCTACTCACTCAGACCCTAGGCATTGCATTGTGGAGGGGTGCCTACTCCCTCAGACCCTGGGCATTGCATTGTGGAGGAACGCCTACTCGCTCAGACCCTGGGCATTGCACTGTGGAGGAACGCCTACTCGCTCAGACCCTGGGCATTGCACTATGGAGGAACGCCTACTCCCTCAGATCCTGGGCATTGCATTGTTGAGGAACTCCTACTCCCTCAGACCCTGGACATTGTATTGTGGAGGAACGCCTACTCACTCAGATCCTGGGCATTGCACTGTGGAGGAACGCCTACTCGCTCAGATCCTGGACATTGCATTGTTGAGGAACTCCTACTCCCTCAGACCCTGGGCATTGCATTGTGGAGGAACGCCTACTCGCTCAGACCCTGGGCATTGCACTGTGGAGGAACGCCTACTCGCTCAGACCCTGGGCATTGCACTATGGAGGAACGCCTACTCCCTCAGATCCTGGGCATTGCATTGTGGAGGAACGCCTACTCTCTCAGACCCTGGACATTGTATTGTGGAGGAACGCCTACTCACTCAGACCCTGGGCATTGCATTGTGGAGGGGTGCCTACGCCCTCAGACCCTGGGCATTGCATTGTGGAGGAACGCCTACTCGCTCAGACCCTGGGCATTGCACTGTGGAGGGGTGCCTACTCGCTCAGACCCTGGGCATTGCACTGTGGAGGAACGCCTACTCGCTCAGATCCTGGGCATTGCACTGTGGAGGAACGCCTACTCGCTCAGATCCTGGGCATTGCACTGTGGAGGAACGCCTACTCGCTCAGATCCTGGGCATTGCACTGTGGAGGAACGCCTACTCGCTCAGACCCTGGGCATTGCACTGTGGAGGAACGCCTACTCCCTCAGATCCTGGGCATTGCACTGTGGAGGAACGCCTACTCCCTCAGACCCTGGGCATTGCATTGTGGAGGAACGCCTACTCCCTCAGACCCTGGGCATTGCACTGTGGAGGAACGCCTACTCCCTCAGACCCTGGGCATTGCACTGTGGAGGAACGCCTACTCCCTCAGATCCTGGGCATTGCACTGTGGAGGAACGCCTACTCCCTCAGACCCTGGGCATTGCACTGTGGAGGAACGCCTACTCCCTCAGACCCTGGGCATTGCATTGTGGAGGAACGCCTACTCCCTCAGACCCTGGGCATTGCACTGTGGAGGAACGCCTACTCCCTCAGATCCTGGGCATTGCATTGTGGAGGAACGCCTACTCCCTCAGACCCTGGGCATTGCATTGTGGAGGAACGCCTACTCCCTCAGACCCTGGGTGTAACGGAACCGGAACCCAGACCGCACTGAGTTTTTCCGTTATAGCACAACTTCCCCTGTCCGAACACCATCCACGGACCACACCCTTGGAATCCCTCAGGAAAATAAGACATCACCCAGCTCCTACTAAAACAGGAAGTCAACTACTCTTTATTTTACACAAAACATGTTTTATACAGAGGGCGGGGAAACACATCCAGGAACAGGACATACATCATCAGCCCACCCTTTCAGTGGGAAGGGCTACAGTATAGGCAGGAAACACCTCATCACCCCTCCCCATCCAACTAGACACAGAACAATGGGATGCAACCATGTGGCAAAGGACACTGACCAACCCCCACACCAATACACAAACAGTACATCCCATAATAGTTCACTAGACAGAGAGACACAGCACAATGGGGGGTAGCACATGGTAAACAGACAATGGACAGCCATGTGCCCTAGACAAAGGACAACACACAAGACTCAGACATTCACATACACACCCTGTAACCCTTAACAGGCACAGGGTGCCTTAAACATAATGAGGGGGACATGAGCTGACCAAGTGGTCCCCCCACCCCCAAAAGTCACTCCCGTCACATATCTCCCCTTTCGGTAGGAGAGTAACACAGGAGTAGATCCCAGACGGATGTACTCTGAAGTTACTCTGCACCTCCAGTCTCTCAATGCCAGCACCCACATAGTACCGCATGCAAATTGTCCCACACCAAGCATTACTCACCCAGCCAACCTCTGCCTCTCCCGTAGAACATACCCGCCGCTGGGGAGAAGTACGGACTGGTCCTTCTCCCGGAAATCCTCTCAGCCGCTGGAGAGAAGACAGGGTGGCTGGGCCTCCTTCATCCCTCTGTGGGGGATCTGGGCCGACTGCCCAGCATCCCTGGGGTGTCCAGGTGGTGGCTGTAGTTGCTAGGCAGAGGCCAGCGGCGCTCTGCCCTGTTGCCAGCACTTCTGCTGGGGACCCCACATCTGCTCCGGCTAACCGTAGGGGAGGGAGGCCGGCTTCCTCCCCTCCCAGACTGTGGATCTGCTGCTGGGATGGAATTCCGCTGTCACTGTCCCCCTGGTGCACAGATCCTGGCTTGGGAGGGGAAACAGTTTCCTCCACTCTGGCTGACTGTGGGGGAGAGAGGACAACAACCTCCTCTCCCTTCTCACCCTGGGCCTCTGAAACTACCACAGGCATGGGGCAGAGGTCCTGGACCCTCTGTCCGGTTGTCAGCACTTCAGCTGGCGGCTCCCCGGCTGGTTCCTCCTCAGAAAAAAAGTCAATCAAATCCCCAGCCTCTGGAACTGGGGTTTGGGAATCGGGGCTCACCATCTCCTGTCCGTGGAACTCAGGAGACATTACCAGTGCTGGGCAGAGTTCAGTATTGTTTGGCCCTGTTGCCCGGTCTACTGCTGGTTCCTCCTCGGCTGAGAGGTCTATCAGATCCCCAGTCTCTGGAATTTCCACTGCTGATTCTTGGGCATGCTGCCGAACATGTCCTAGCAGCTGCCTGTATGCTCTTTCCAGATCCAGTTCTTTCTTCAGCAGGTATTCCAGATCTGGTTTAAGTTCTGAGACCCCTGTGAGACCGAACATAGCCTCTCTGCCTTCTCGTAACTCCTTCAGAGTAGGTTCTCCTCTATCGCCAAACAGAAAAAGATTTGTAAGGCTCTCCCACAACAATCCAGGCCCACCAAAGTCAAGTCCCTCAGGAGAGCACTCTGTTGACACCCCTAAATATTCCTGCTCTGCGTACCACCGCAGAGCCCGATATCGATTGTCCAGTTCTATCTCCTGCTGAACCAATCTGTCCAACTCAGCCAACAAATGCTCCTGAGGTTGCTCTCCCAGAAATGGCATCCGTAACTTCCAATGGTCCCTGACCCGTTCCCCTGGGGTTGGATAGCACTTGCCTTTGTCCATACCAGCAGCCTGGACCGCTCCTCTCCAAAGCACCTCCCAAATCCGCTGCCTGAGCTCCAGGTACTGATCCGTAGACACAGTCCTGGGGTATGTTGCAAGGATGATCTGCAGCAGCCCTGGGAACTCTGATGCCAGGTCCATATCTCCACTGGGGTGACTGACGTCTTTTCCTGCTCTTGAATCCCGGTGGTGGTTTGCATGTGTTTACAGCTGGAAGCACAATCCCACCGCTTGCCACCAATGTAACGGAACCGGTACCCGACCGCACTTGGGTATATTCCGTTATCCTGCAGCTTCCCCTGTCCGAACACCATCCACGGACCACGCCCTTGGAATCCCTCAGGAAAATAAGACATCACCCAGCTCCTACTAAAACAGGAAGTCAACTACTCTTTATTTTACACAAAACATGTTTTATACAGAGGGCGGGGAAACACATCCAGGAACAGGACATACATCATCAGCCCACCCTTTCAGTGGGAAGGGCTACAGTATAGGCAGGAAACACCTCATCACCCCTCCCCATCCAACTAGACACAGAACAATGGGATGCAACCATGTGGCAAAGGACACTGACCAACCCCCACACCAATACACAAACAGTACATCCCATAATAGTTCACTAGACAGAGAGACACAGCACAATGGGGGGTAGCACATGGTAAACAGACAATGGACAGCCATGTGCCCTAGACAAAGGACAACACACAAGACTCAGACATTCACATACACACCCTGTAACCCTTAACAGGCACAGGGTGCCTTAAACATAATGAGGGGGACATGAGCTGACCAAGTGGTCCCCCCACCCCCAAAAGTCACTCCCGTCACACTGGGCATTGCATTGTGGAGAGGTGCCTACTTGTTCAGACCCTGGGCATTGCATTGTGGAGGGGTGCCTACTCATTCAGACCCTGGGCATTGCATTGTGGAGGGGTGCCTACTCGCTCAGATGCTGGGCATTGCATTGTGGAGGAATGCCTACTCCCTCAGACCCTGGACATTGTATTGTGGAGGAATGCCTACTCACTCAGACCCTAGGCATTGCATTGTGGAGGGGTGCCTACTCCCTCAGACCCTGGGCATTGCATTGTGGAGGAACGCCTACTCGCTCAGACCCAGGGCATTGCACTGTGGAGGAACGCCTACTCGCTCAGACCCTGGGCATTGCACTATGGAGGAACGCCTACTCCCTCAGATCCTGGGCATTGCATTGTTGAGGAACTCCTACTCCCTCAGACCCTGGACATTGTATTGTGGAGGAACGCCTACTCCCTCAGACCCTGGGCATTGCACTGTGGAGGAACGCCTACTCGCTCAGATCCTGGGCATTGCATTGTTGAGGAACTCCTACTCCCTCAGACCCTGGGCATTGCATTGTGGAGGAACGCCTACTCGCTCAGACCCTGGGCATTGCACTGTGGAGGAACGCCTACTCGCTCAGACCCTGGGCATTGCACTATGGAGGAACGCCTACTCCCTCAGATCCTGGGCATTGCATTGTGGAGGAACGCCTACTCTCTCAGACCCTGGACATTGTATTGTGGAGGAACGCCTACTCACTCAGACCCTAGGCATTGCATTGTGGAGGGGTGCCTACGCCCTCAGACCCTGGGCATTGCATTGTGGAGGAACGCCTACTCGCTCAGACCCTGGGCATTGCACTGTGGAGGGGTGCCTACTCGCTCAGACCCTGGGCATTGCACTGTGGAGGAACGCCTACTCGCTCAGATCCTGGGCATTGCACTGTGGAGGAACGCCTACTCGCTCAGATCCTGGGCATTGCACTGTGGAGGAACGCCTACTCGCTCAGATCCTGGGCATTGCACTGTGGAGGAACGCCTACTCGCTCAGATCCTGGGCATTGCACTGTGGAGGAACGCCTACTCGCTCAGACCCTGGGCATTGCACTGTGGAGGAACACCTACTCCCTCAGATCCTGGGCATTGCACTGTGGAGGAACGCCTACTCCCTCAGACCCTGGGCATTGCATTGTGGAGGAACGCCTACTCCCTCAGACCCTGGGCATTGCATTGTGGAGGAACGCCTACTCCCTCAGACCCTGGGCATTGCATTGTGGAGGAACGCCTACTCCCTCAGACCCTGGGCATTGCACTGTGGAGGAACGCCTACTCCCTCAGATCCTGGGCATTGCACTGTGGAGGAACGCCTACTCCCTCAGATCCTGGGCATTGCACTGTGGAGGATTGCCTACTCCCTCAGACCCTGGGCATTGCACTGTGGAGGAACGCCTACTCCCTCAGACCCTGGGCATTGCATTGTGGAGGAACGCCTACTCCCTCAGACCCTGGGCATTGCACTGTGGAGGAACGCCTACTCCCTCAGATCCTGGGCATTGCATTGTGGAGGAACGCCTACTCCCTCAGATCCTGGGCATTGCATTGTGGAGGAACGCCTACTCCCTCAGACCCTGGGCATTGCATTGTGGAGAGGTGCCTACTCCCTCAGACCCTGGGCATTGCATTGTGGAGGAACGCCTACTCCCTCAGACCCTGGGCATTGCATTGTGGAGGAACGCCTACTCCCTCAGACCCTGGGCTTTGCTTAACAATAACTCAAAACACCCGTATACACTAACCCAACAATAGCTCCGTATTCAAAGGAATGATTTATTTGAATTTTAAAATTATTTTTCCTAATATTATATATATATCTTGAGGGCAATGTGGTGACAGGGTGTATATTTGTCATGTGATTTGTCCTTTGTTGTGTGCAATGTCATATATTAAATAGTTTTTTTTTGTTTTGTTTTTTTTCTATTTGTAAAAGAAAGATTTTATCTAACTTTCTCTAACATTAAACAATAAAGAACTGAATCGTATCTTTAAAGCCCACCCCCAGGAATTAGAATACAATAACGACTGCCTGCACTGCAAGAGTAAATGGATGGAGCCAGAGAGCTGAATGACTTAATAGGCCATGTTATACCTGTATTTGTCCACAAGATGGCGCCAGATATAGGATTGAACAATGAGATGTGATCGCCAAACCCAACCACAGGATGGAGACAGAGAGCAGAATGATTTCCTAAAAGACGGTGTTATACCTGCATCTGTCCACTGGATGGCGACAGAGAGGAGAAGGATTTCACTCTGTCTCCATCCTGTGGTTGGGTTTGGCTATAACATCGCCCATTGTTCAGTCCTATATCTGGCGCCATCTTGTGGACAAATACAGGTATAACATCGCCTTTCAGTAAATCACCAGGAAGCAAAAAATAAAAACCACAAAAGAAATGAACCCGGAAAATGACACCCCTGAGACAGAAGACTATGTATTAGTAAATCGCAGACAGGAAACATGGATCGATCGGGATGGAGGTTTGTAATTACAAAGCAGCCCTCCGTCACTTGGGAGATCCCCAGAATTGTCCAAGGAATGATGAGAGATCCACAACAATGCGATCGGTCTCATCGATTTTTATAGGACAAATAAATGTTTTTTCTGTGACTCAACAACCTCCCGAAAAATAAGATACAGATATTGTAAGCTAGAAGCCTGAATATATAAATAGTGGACATCTGTGGTAATAAATCGTCTTCTTACCTCTAAAGAACTCTACAATCGGATTGTACAGGAAGTATCCAGCTAAGAACTTTCCCACAGATTTTACCGAAAAAGCTAGAAATTGGTCTAACTACAGAAGAAACAGATATTCCTACAGACAGCCCTTCGTATGAGAAGGTGGGCGGCCCTGAGAAGGGCCTTTGTGACGATGAAGGGGGGGGGGGGGGGTTATGAGGATTTATCCTCCGAATCCGTAGAGAGTGCGTCCCTGTCGTTTGAGAGCATAGACGACATCCATGGCGGTGACGGTCTTCCTCTTGGCGTGCTCGGTGTAGGTGACGGCATCGCGGATGACATTCTCCAGGAAGACTTTCAGCACTCCGCGGGTCTCCTCATAGATGAGGCCGGAGATGCGCTTGACTCCCCCTCTGCGGGCCAAACGTCGGATGGCGGGTTTGGTGATGCCCTGGATGTTGTCCCGGAGCACCTTCCTGTGGCGCTTGGCGCCGCCTTTCCCCAGACCCTTCCCTCCTTTACCGCGACCAGACATGACGATTCTTCTCTGCTGCAAACACCGACTGAGCTCTGGGCTGGGCCCGCCTTCCTTGCATGGTGCACCAGACCGAGGGAGACTGACAGTTGTGTCGTGTTTCTTCCATTTGTGAATGATTGCACCAACTGTTGTCACCTTCTCACCAAGCTGCTTGGCCATAGTCTGGTAGCCCAGTCCAGCCTTGTGTAGGTCTACAATCTTGTCCCTGACATCCTTGGACAGCTCTTTGGTCTTTGCCATGGTGGAGAGTTTGGAATCTGATGGTTTGATTGCTCCTGTGGACAGGTGTCTTTTATACAGGTAACAAAATGAGATTAGCAGCACTCCCTTTAAGAGACTGCTTCTAATCTCAGCTTGTTACCTGTATGAAAGACACCTGGGAGCCAGAAATCCTGCTGAATGATAGGGGATCAAATCCTTCTTTCCCTCATGAACATGCAGATCAGTCATCATTTGTTAGACGCATTTCTGCTGAATTTGTTGTTGTATTCTGTCTCTCAGTGTTACACCGAACATTCCATTGTTAGACCGATCATTTCTGTGTGAGGGGCGAACATTCAACATCAGCCGGGGAGCAAATACGCATTTCCTTCACATGTGTGATTTTGCACAGCCATGCTGCCCTGTAGCAGTACTTCATCTATAGGGCGGAGGGCAAGTGGTTAACTTCAGTCTTAGGTGAAATGGAGAGTCTGAAGATTTTCATCTTCGGCTTCATAGGGTAGACTATTTGTGCCATAAACCTCTTCTATATGGAGGTGATGGGGGTCAGCTCTTCAGTGCCATCTGTCCTGTGGAGAGAACAGCCACCTTGGCATCCCTTGATATTGGCCTCTAGATCATGTAGATACATAAGCCCCCCCTAAAGACAAAATACACCCCATGCCCATCCAGTGATGGAACAGGAGCTGGACAAACCCTTCCAGAGGCTACGCATTCCTTCTTCCTTGGTGATGGTCTTGTAGGCATCCATTGTTCCCTGGTGTGTTGGAAATGTCTCACACTGACACCAACAATGGGATACTATTCCTCCCACTGACGCCAGAGACAGGGAATTAATTCTCCAGTGGGTCCAGCTGACACCAATGATGGGGCACTATTCCTCCCACTGACACCAATGATTGGCCGCTATTCATGCCATTACTACCAATGATGGGACACTATTCCTCCCACTGATACCAATGATGGGGCACTATTCCTCCCACTGACACCAATGACGGGGCACTATTCCTCCCACTGACACCAATGATGGGACACTATTCCTACCACTGACACCAATGATGGGGCACTATTACTCCCACTGACACCAATGATGGGGCACTATTCCTCCTACTGACACCAATGATGGGGCAGTATTCCTCCTACTGACACCAATGATGGTGCACTATTCCTCCCACTGATACCAATGATGGGGCACTATTCCTACCACTGATACCAATGATGGGGCACTATTCCTACCACTGACACCAATGATGGGGCACTATTTCTTCCACTGATACCAATGATGGGACACTATTCCTCCCACTGATACCAATGATGGGACACTATTCCTCCCACTGATACCAATGATGGGACACTATTCCTCCCACTGACACCAATGATGGGGCATTATTCCCACTGACACCAATGATGGGGCACTATTCCTCAACTGACACCAATGATGGGGCACTATTCCTCCCACTGACACCAATGATGGGGCACTATTCTTCACACTGGTCACAGTTCGGCTCCCCTATAGCCTGAAGGACAGTAAACCGGCTCTTTGTTTAGAAGGTTTGGAGACCCCTGTTCTATAGAAGGAGAGAACTAAAGGTTCATAGTTCCAGCTCACACAATGTGCCTCCAGACAGGTCCAACTGGACATAAGTTTAGATGAGATAAAGACACTGCTGAGTGCAGTGATAGAGAAGGTACATGCCAAATGAGGAAGTATGTTTTAGGCCCAAGAAATGGACTTTCATGACACCACATACAGTCCAATACGGACAAAGGCAAAGCTCACCTGTCACTGGAGACCCGCCACCAGCTCATTGTACAAGCTCCTGGACCCTTCTGTCTTGACCATGGTGGAGATGGTCCCAAAGACTCCCTCGTGTTGAGCAGTCTCCAAGTTGACGGGGTCTTGCTCTATCCTCAGATCTGTCCAAACAAAAATTAAATTAGTTTTTGAATACATTTGGCTTAGAGCCCCTGGGGAATTCTGAAAGCGCTTTAAAATATCGGTCTACCAAAGGTGAAAGTTTAGTTCTGGATGAAACATAATGGGCCATATCAGTGCCCAGCTCACGGGTGCTCAACCTGCGGCCCACCAGCAGCTGCAGAGCTACAAGTCCCATGAGGCATTGCAAGCTGCTGACAGTTACAAGCATGACTCCCAAAGGCAGAGGCATGATGGGACTTGTAGTTCTGCAACAGCTGGAGGGCCACAGGTTGAGCACTCATACCTAGCTTCTTGTAATCTCAAATACACCCAGTAGTAAGATCTCCCAGCCACAATTCCTAGCTCTGATCCTGTCCATCTGGGAATTTGGGGTTTTGTTCCTGCCCACCCTTGTGTTCTAGCTTTTCCTCTATCACCACAATATACAGTTGTGTTCAAAATACTAGCAGTCAGACATCACTAACCGGATCAATCACTGTTTTTGGTGGAAATTATATTTCTACATGGCAAATAATTTCCTAGCAGGTGTAGTAGAGTCATAGAAATCCAACAGACCCGACAGTCATGACATGCATGCTGCTGATTCTGTGTCATTGAATCACTCATTGAGGGGCGTGTTCAAAATAATAGCCGTGTGAAGTTCTATTAGTGAGGTCATTCATTCTCTGAGAAACAGGTGGCAGTTATTGCCCTTATTTAAGGAAGGAAGGCAGCAAATGTTGGACATGCTGGTTACAGTGCATTTCTCTCTGAAATTCTGAGGAAAATGGGTCGTTCCAGACATTGTTCAGAAGAACAGCGTACCTTGATTAAAAAGGGGAAAACATATAAAGAAGTGCAGAAAATGATCGGCTGCTCAGCTAAAATGATGGCAAATGCTTTAAAATGGCAACCAAAACCTGAAAGACGTGGAAGAAAGCGAAAAACTACTATTGGAATGGATAGAAGAACAGCCAAAATGGCGCGGACTCAGCCAACAATCAGCTCCAGGAAGATGAAAGAAGGTGTGACGTTCCCTGTGAGGCCTGTTACAATTAGAAGACGCCTATGTGAAGCCAAGCTATCTGCAAGAAGTCCCCGCAAAGTCCCACTGTTGGGAAAAAGACGTGTGCTGAAGAGGTTACAATCTGCCAAAGAGCACATTGACTGGCCTAAAGAGAAATGGCGCAACATTTTGTGGACTGATGAAAGTAAGATTGTTCTTTTTGGGTCTAGTGGGCGGAGACAGTTTGTCAGACGACCCCCAAACACTGAATTCAAGCCACAGTACACTGTGAAGACCGTGAAGCATGGTGGTGCAAGCATCATGATATGGGGATGTTTCTCATACTACGGTGTTGGGCCTATTTATCGCATACCAGGGATCATGAATCAGTTTGAATACATCAGAATACTTGAAGAGGTCATGCTGCCTTATGCTGAAGAGGAAATGCCCTTGAAATGGGTGTTCCAACAAGACAACGACCCCAAACACACCAGTAAATGGGCGACATCTTGGTTCCAGACCAACAAGATGGACGTTATGGAGTGGCCAACCCAATCCCCAGATCTTCATCCAATAGAAAACTTGTGGGGTGACATCAAAAATGCCGTTTCTGAGGCAAAACCAAGAAATAGAGAAGAACTGTAGAATGTGGTCCAATCATCCTGGGCTGGAATACCTGATCACAGGGGCCAGAAGTTGGGTGACTCCATGCAACACAGATGTACAGCAGTTCTCACAAACAGTGCGACTACAACCAAATATTCATGAAGTCATTCAAAGGAAAGCAAAATCTTCAAACATTTCTCAGTTTATATAGTGAATGTTGGAGTTTGTAAAGAAGAATACAAACACTGCGATTTTTTTTTGAACCGTCTAATATTCACTTTTCTTCCATTTTTTTTAGAGGAACAGCACAAATTTGATGTATTTATCTTCATGTTTTGATTTGGAATAGAATGTGTCGTGTTCCCAATGCATTTGTGTGGATGGAAATAAAAGCTATTAGAGGGATTTTCAGCTTTAGTCACTTTTTTTCAACACACTGCTAATATTTTGAACACAACTGTACATGCAATTGGGATGATGGTAACCCCTTATAACGGGCACAGCAGGTGTGCAAACCCAGGAACTCAGCACAGGGATGGTGGTAACCCCTTATAACGGGCACTGCAGGTGTGCAAACCCAGGAACTCAGCACAGGGATGGTGGTAACCCCTTATAACGGGCACAGCAGGTGTGCAAACCCAGAACTCAGCACAGGGATGATAGAAGTTCTCATGATGGACACAGAAAGTGTGCAGACTCAAACTCCTGGCGAGGTTAGAAATCCCTCAGAATGGGCACAGCAGAGATACACATCCAGGAACTCTGTGCAAAGAAGGTGGAAACCCCTCACAATGGGGGCAGGTGTGCAGTCCAGGGAACTTTGATCAGAGATGGTGGAAGCCTTCATGATAGGCACAGCAGGTATACAGACCCAGGAACCCCATGCAGGGATAATAGGGGCCCCTCTTAACCTCCTCCTGCCAGCCATGTAAGGAAATGATGGGCACAAGGCGGTTCTCTCGCTCTGTGAGGATGTCATATAACGTCCTCCCATTCTCACTGCGCATGTGCGGATCCGGGAGAGTGCAGCATGGCAATCGGTGGTGCGCTGTGTCCCTCAGACACAGCAGATCACCAATCAACGGAAAGAGCCAAAGATGTCGGCTCGGTCATGTGATCAGCTGTGTCCAATCACAACTGATCACATGTAAACAGGGAAATGGCGGTTATCGACATTTCTCTCCTCTCGAGCTGTCACACTGACAGAGGAGAGGAGATCCGGTAATCGGCTTTACTCAGAGGGGAATTCTACACTGATCATCAGGGCACTGATGATCACTGTAGCCCCAGCAGTGCCACCTGTCAGTGCCCATCAGTGCACATCAATGCCACATATCAGTTCCCATCTGAGCTGCCTTTCAGTGTTACCTGTCAGTGCCACCTATCAATGCCAGTCAGTGCCACCTATCAGTGTGCATCAGTGCCACCTAACAGTGCCATATATGAGTGCTGCCTTTCAGTGCCCATCAGTGATGCCTGTCAATGCCCATCAGTGCCACCTATCAGTGTCCATCAGTGCAGCCTATCAGTGTCCATCTCTGCAGCCTCATTAGCGCACATCAGTGAAGGAGAGAAACCACTTATTTACAAAATTTTATAACAAAAACTAAGAAAAACATTTTTTTTTTAATTTTCTGTGGTTTTTGGTTTGTTTAGCAAAAAATAAAAAAAAACCCAAAGTGATTATATACCACCAAAAGAAAGCTCTATCTGTCTCAAAAAAATGATAAAAATTTCATATGGGTACAGTGTTGCATGTGCCGCATTTACAAGCGTTTTGTGTTTAAAACGCTGATAAAGTTTTCTGCGTTCAAAAAAACGACTGTAAACTCAAACGCCTGTAAACGGCGAGGTGTACATGGACACATAGGGAAACATTAGGGAGAGTTCAGGGGCTGCTGAAAAAAACGCTGAACAGTTCCTAAACATGCGTTTAGCAGCCGCAATGTACACGAGCCCTTAGAGTTGGTGACCTAAATAGATTCCCAGATTGTAATGTATGTGGTCGCTTACTTCATATCTCATGCAGAATGTTTGGTCTTGTGTCTCTCTGTACCGTTTTCCTATGTAGAACTAAAGCTTCTCATTTTGGCAGAATAACACTTTGCCATCTGTGTCCCATTGGGGAGACTCCCCTTCACTTCCTGTCCTGCAGCCAAAACAGGAAGTGAGGACATTTCTGGTGGTCACCAGAACCAGTGTTTCCAGTGGAAGAGTACCACTCTATTCCTTATTCGCTCTTGCTGTCGGGGACACAGACTGCAACAAAACCTGACAGGGGCTCCAATCCCTCTCCACTCTCCAAAACTGAAGAGTTTTGCCTTTATTTATACTTTAATAATTATTGTGAGAAAAGTGCTAGATGATGCTGGATGTCCTCCAGCCAGGAAATGAGGCAGGATCCATCTGAGTTGCTGCAGCTTCTATTGCACACTGTGAGAAGCTCACAGTGTGCAATCAAATCCGAGTAAGAAATTTCAGTCCAGGAGAGGATCTGTACAACTGTGCATGACGGAAGGGGAGGGTGGGGGTCAGATTAACCACTTCCTGACCGCAATGCACTGCGGCCGGGTGGCAGCTACAGGCAATGCGACATACTCATGTGCCGCTCTGACTGTACCAACACAAGGGGCGCACAGCTCTCCCCAACCGCGACTGCTGTGTGTAGTTTGGTGTGTGTGGTGTGGATGTGATACAATTTGGGCCATAAAGAGAAGCACAAGTCATAATAACAACAACCACAGAAGTCACAACAAAATGCTATCCCGTCATAGAGCACTTTTGTGATAAATATAAAGTGAAAACAAGTGTATAACAGGAGGTCAGGGAAAGGGTTACTTCTTCATGTTCACTCTTTTCCCCATTATATAGAAAAAAATAACACCCCTCCCCCCCCTCCTTCCCCTCCTGTGGTTATTAAATACCACCAAAAGGAAACGCCATCTAATAATGATAAAAAATGTATTCGGTTCCAATGTTGCAAGGCGGAGTCATTGTCAGCAAATCCCAGCGCTGAAACCCCAGACAGGCCAGTAACATGCTGGCTTTCAAGGGGTTAAGCTGAAATTTCTGACATCAGGATTGGCCGGCTTGTATGTATATAATAACCTTCCCTACCGTGTAATCTTTTAATAATATAAATATATAATGATAAAGAGCTCACCAAGGGGCATGGAAGATTTGAGGAAAAAAAAAATAAAATAATATCATTTATTTATTTATATACATATATAAACACACAGTTATATTTTTCAAATCTTATAAGCCTTGGTGTGCGTATATATATATATAATACATATACACATACACATTAACATTTTTTATATATATTGGGGGTCGCAGACTCAGCCTGGTTTTTAGCAGTTTTTGAGATTGTTGATAAATACCAGTGACTCCACCCGCCAAGTGTTTTTGTACATTTTTAACCCTCAACGGTTGGAGAATACAATTTATGGGGACCTAAAGGATTCTATCTGTTGTTAGGTCCTTATAGGTATAAAAAGATTACACAGGAAGGGAGGTTCATTTTAATGACATGGATTCAGTGTTCCCTAAGAATGTCATTCTTTTGAGGCCCCAAATCCATAGAGCTTCCTTTCATAGGACCAGGTGGTCCAGCTTTCCTCCTGGTGGGTTTTTATAATCTGGTCTCTCTTTTATGCTTTAGGACAAAGTGCCCCTCTCCAGGTGATCGGAGATGAAACCGAGATATCATAAATGTTGTCCTATAGATGTTTTCTGACACTTAGAACCAGGGGAGGACTGACCAAGCACTCAAGGGCCCGGGGGGTCAGTAGGGGGCCCCCCTTGGTACCTTTTTATAGGTTTTTTCTGGGTGTGCTTTGAGTGTGGGCAAGGACACAGGGGCCCCATGAATTGTCAGTCTGCCCCTGCTTAGAACCATCTTCCCCCCATAAAAGGCTCCACAGGTACAAGACAGACCCTCCTTATTGCTGCAGCCCGCATGCGCCATCTAGGGGTCTATGGATTGACTTGCAACTGTGGAGCCTTTTATGGGGGAGAGATGGTTCTAAGTGTCAGAATGCAGAGTAGGAATACTCCGGACTCATTCCCACCGTTTTTTTAGATCCTTAAAAACGCATTTAAAACACTTTATAGTCGCCAAAATATTAGAAAATGCTGTTAAAAAAATTTAATATTATATTAACCCCTTGACGCCAAGCGCACGCAAATATGCGGCCTCTCAACATCTGGGCCTTGATGCCGAGTGGCCACATATATGTGTGCAATTAGAAAATACGTATGTGCTGAGAGCGTTCCCAGCACATATGTCCGTGACTCACGGAAAGGTCCCGATCTCCACTTTTGATCGGGACCTTTTCCGATCATGTGACGGCAAATCACGGTGGTCACATCACCCTAAAACCCCGCCCCACCTCCCGGCTTCTGAAACTCTTAAAGGGCCGGGAGGCGCCGGCGTTAAGAGGTTAAAGCGGACCTCCGAGAGAGACAGCTTGAAATGGAAAGGAGAAGGGGGGCAGGATTAGCACCTCAGTTGGGTTATTGCTGTCTGCGATCCCACTGGAAGGATTCTGATTACTTCCTCTGAGATGACAGGAAGCGAGGAAAAACTTTCCCAGTCGGAACATTGAAAACAATAATACCTTGGAAACATTTGAACCCCTCTCCCCACTCCATCCAAATCTACTACATTTTGAATGTTTGAGTTTCACTTTAAAATTTGATCTTAAACTCGCCATCTATTTTTTTTCTATATAGGCGGAAGTTCAACAAAAACAAAAAGTTCTGGAAGCCTTTGACAGGCAACAGTAGAAGAGCCGTGTGCCAGAAACACACAAGGAAGATGACAAAGGAGAAATTTGATGGAGCAAAACAATGCACTGCAAGACAGAAGAAATGTAATGGCAGGAGAGGGGGCGAGAGAAGAGACTGGGGGGAGAAGAGACTGTGGGGGGAGAAGAGACTGTGGGGGGAGAAGAGTCTGTGGGGGGAGAAGAGTCTGTGGGGGGAGAA
This sequence comes from Staurois parvus, assembly GCF_062004578.1. NCBI lineage: Eukaryota > Metazoa > Chordata > Amphibia > Anura > Ranidae > Staurois > Staurois parvus. The sequence goes on along the minus strand of NW_028320520.1, from coordinate 109,750 downwards.
GAGACTGTGGGGGGAGAAGAGACTGTGCTATGTAATTTATTCTGTTATCTTTTTAGTAAAAAAAAAAAAAAAAGCCAAATTAGTTTATAACTAAAAAATGTAATTTTTAAACATTTTTTTTACATTTTTATTTTTTTTTATATTATTATTTATTTATTTTTTTTACATACTGTCACCCTAGCAGTACAGTGTCACCATGGTGACACTGTACTACCTTGATTGCTGATTGCTTTTATACCCATAAAGGCTGTAAAAGCAATCATTTCTCTTTCTCTCTGGCTGTATTCTTGCAGTCATAGAGAACTACTGAGTGAACTGTGATTGGTCACAGCTTGTCACATGGTACAAGGCTGTTGTGAATAGCCCTGTACCATGTGATCTCTGTGATCATTCACAGATTTCACACGTAGTAAGCAATGATGTCACAAGTGACATCTTGCTTACTACTTTGCATGTGATCACTGATTGGCCAATCAGCGATCACATGATCGGGACCTCGTACAGAGGTCCCGTCCGACGATCGGTGTTTCCCTGTGTCCGGAGGACACAGCGGGCACTGGATCACGGTGCTGCGCGCTCCCAGGGAGCGCGCACAAGCAGGGTGCGAGGAGGCCGTTTATAAACAGCCACCAACCCCTGCACTGCCGTTTATATACAACGGTCGGACGGGAGGTGGTTAATTACACGGGTAAAGGGATGAGGTGGAAACCGTAGCAGTGATGGCAGAATCTTGTGCTGGGACTTATTCCAGGGGGATGAATAGTGATCAGGACCAGGGGCGGACTGACAACTCATGGGGCCCCCGAGCATTAGGGGATCATGGGGCCCCTGTGTCCTCGCCCATACCCAAAAAAGCCTATGAAAGGTACCAGGGCATCTTATGGGGCCCCCTACTGAACTTGGGCACTGCCTGAGTGCTCGAATGGTCAGTCCGCCCCTGATCAGGACATGGGCTCTCTGCACCCCATTTAGCTGCTTCCCAAGCACAATCTTTAATGTACTATGTATAGATAGTATAGATGAGCCCCCAAGTCCCAGGGGGCCCTTGTGCAGCTGCAGAGTTGGCACAAATAGTAGGCCTGCCCCTGAATTTCTCCCCCCTGCTGTATTTGGGACCTTCATATCTTTACTTCTTGAAATACTTTATGATTAGTAACTCTTTATAAACATGCCTTAAGAAATCTAATCATTTGTAAAGCAGAACACCAAGCAAGACAGTTCATGGATTTCAGATGGAATGGGGGAAGGGTTAGAGCCTCAGTTGGATTTTTATTACTGTCTGCAATCCTGATGGGAGGATTCCGCTTACTTCTCCTGAGATGATATGAAGTAAAGGGAAACTTCCCAGTTACAACATCGAGAACAATAAAAACCTCAGAAAAGTTTGAACCCTTCCCCCACTCCATCCAAATCTAAAAGAAAGAGTAGAGTTCCACTTTACAATCTGTCCTTATATCTAACTTTTGTTCTTTTTTTTCTTATAGGCCACCAAAGACGGAAAAGGAGAGGTGGAGATCATGACACGTGAGCGAGGGAAGATCAACATAACATGGTCCTGTGGGGACATGGAAAGAGAGGCAGAAAAGGAGGAAATGGAAGAGGAAACCTCCCAGCCAAGTGCACCAGGGAAGATAGAGGAAGCATCACCAAGTGAGGATAAGAAGGAAGAAAAGGAAGGCAAGAAATCGAGTAGAGGAGAAAAAAGCAATAAAAAAGGGAAACGACAGGAAAAGCATTCGCATAAACTAGGATTCCACTTCTCCTGGAGTCCAGCCCAACAGTTAGACAATGATGAAGAGCTGGAACCTGGCTGCTGCCGGTGCTGTCACTGCTGTCTTTGTTGCCAATGGTGCTGTCGGTGTTGGAATTTTTGCAACCCAACTGAAGGTGCGGTTGGTCTCTTCGATTGCCTCATAGCTCCTGTGTGGGAAATGGTGCAAAGAGTAAGTATCATATATTATACCGCTTAGGTAGATACATAAATAACTAGAAGTCTCTCACAAACAAGCAGATTAGGACTAGAGGAAGAACAAAGCCCTCTGGGTAGCTGGAGACCATTCTTCTTCATGGGGGGGGGGGGGGGGGCACAATTACAGTAGTAAGAAATATTCCAATGTTAAATTACAGAGCTTTAACCTCCCTGGCGGTATTCCTGAGTGTAGCTCGGGGTAAAGTTTCAGCACCACAAGCGCTAACCCCCCCCGAGCTACACTCGGGAATACACTGCAGCGTTGCTCCGGGATCTGTTTTTCACTTACCTTATCCTGCGCTCCCACGATGTCCCCCCTGCAGTGTCCCCGGCCATGTCCTCCTGCCGATGCCGGCATCTGTCTTCTGGGTTCCGTTCCCTGCGAGCGTCGGAACGTACGGGGGACAGAACTGGCGGGAAATTTGAAAGTTGTAAAAGTGACATTCACTGAATACACTAAAATCACATAGTATAACATTCCTGTATCAAACCATTTCACATACATTTTGTCCCGAGTGCTTTGTCCGGCGCCCTGCCTGCATTTTTACTGTTCTTTCTGCCTGGAAACTGAGAAACGTCCATGGCGTCCAAAAAGCGTCCCTTTAGGTCAGAAGTGGTTTTAGACCGGCTAGAGAACAGCGATAGTAAATCAGAACCACTTGCAGAATTGAGTGATAATGATTCGTGGGGGAAATTCCTCATCAGACACTGAAAACGATTCTGCGACTTTGCTCAGTGATGTGCGAACTTGGCGCTATATTTCACATTTCAGTGTTTTTGATTTGATTATATTATTGAATTAAATGTATTATTATTATATTATTATTTTTTATGATTATTTATTAGCATAATATAGTACAATGACAGGCACAAGGCGGTTCTCTCGTTCTGGGAGGATGTCATATGACACCCTCCCATTCTAACCGCACATGTGCGGCTCCAGGACCGCACAGTGCGGCGATCGGTGGTGCGCTGTGTCCCTAAGACACAGCGGACCACCGATCCACGGAAGGCGCCGAAGATGTTGGCTCGGTCATGTGATCAGTTGTGTTCAATCACAGCTGATCACATGTAAACAGGGAAATGCCGGTTATCGGCATTTCTCTCCTCACGAGCTGTCACACTGACAGAGGAAAGAAGAGCCGGTAATAGGCATTCCACAGAGGGGACATGTGCCCTGATGATCAGTGTAACCCCAGCAGTGCCACCTGTCAGTGTCCATCAGTGCCAGTTGTCAGTGCTCATCAGTGCCTCGTGCCAGTGCCCATCAGTGACACATTTCAGTGCCTACCAGTGCACATCAGTGCCACATATCAGTGCCCATCTGAGCTGCCTTTCAGTGTCACCCATCAGTGCCACCTATCAATGCCAGTCATTGCCACCTATCAGTGCTGCCAATCAGTGCCGCCTATCAGTGCCACCTATCAGTGCCCGTCAGTGCCGCCTAACAGTGCCAGTCAGTGCCGCCTATCAGTGCCATATATGAGTGCTGCCTTTCAGTGCACATCAGTGATGTCTGTCAATGCCCATCAGTGCCACCTACCAGTGCCTCCTCATCAGTGCCCATCAGTGCCACCTATCAGTGTCCATCAGTGCAGCCTATCAGTGCCCATCACTACAACCTCATTAGCGCACATCAGTGAAGGAGAAAAATCACTTATTTACAAAATTTTATAACAAAAACTAAGAAAAAAACTTTTTTTTCTAAATTTTCAGTGGTTTTTGGTTTGTTTAAGAAAAAATAAAAATCCCCGAGGTGATTAAATACCACCAAAAGAAAGCTCTATCTGTCTCAAAAAAATTATAAAAATTTGGTATGGGTACAGTGTTGCATGACCGCGCAATTGTCATTCAAAGTGTTACAGCGCTGAAAGCTGGAAATTGACCTGAGCAGGAAGGGGGTAGAAGTGCCCTGTAGGCAGGAAGGGGGTAGAAGTGTCCTGTAGGCAGGAAGGGGGTAGAAGTGCCCGGTAGGCAGGAAGGGGGTAGAAGTGTCCTGTGGGCAGGAAGGGGGTAGAAGTGTCCTGTAGGCAGGAAGGGGGTAGAAGTGTCCGGTAGGCAGGAAGGGGGTAGAAGTGCCCGGTAGGCAGGAAGGGGGTAGAAGTGTCCTGTAGGCAGGAAGGGGATAGAAGTGCCCTGTAGGCAGGAAGGGGGTAGAAGTGCCCTGTAGGCAGGAAGGGGGTAGAAGTGCCCTGTAGGCAGGAAGGGGATAGAAGTGCCCTGTAGGCGAGGGGTTAAATTATAATTTATGACTTCATGTTTCAAGTTTTATCACCCCCGGGATGTTTACTAGACTCTTGTTCGGACAGATTTCAGTGAGTTATTCCTAGAAATGACAGGCCTACAATAAAAAAATTACATATTTCCATGCAAAAAAATGTACCGCTTTGAGCACAGAAACACTGACATAATCAGACCGCTAGGGAGGCTAAGACACACGCACTACTGCACCTTGGTCACGAGATTCAATCGCATTCTAATTGAAGAAAATGAATCAAGCGGGCTTCTAAATGGCAGGACAGCGAGTCGGCCCGTATGCAGCCCGCCATGTAGTGATGCCGGATCTATAATATCCTGTATATGCACAGTACAATATATATATATATCATTCAGATGTGTGTTGAACCGCACCTGGCCTGTGGGAAATGAGTCTGAGGTTGCAGCCCTTCTAAGAATAGAATAGATACAAAAGAGTCTACAGTGGTGTCCCCATCAATTGCAGCCATTTCAGGTCCGTACTTACCCCTGTGCTGGAAACACACCTAGTAATGTAGTATCAAGGGATGAGATTTATACCAACAGGAAATAAGCAACTTAAAGCTGAACTCCGGACACAAAAACTTTAAATATATTCCTCAATAGACTAAAAGAAGATACATTTGCATTACACACAAGAAATGCCTTTACAAAGCCAGATATTGCTTTATAAACATAGCAGTGATGTCATCACCATGCTGTACATAGCCTGTGTATAGAGCAGAGCTGGGGGGGGGGGGTCTCAGCAGGCTCCACCCACTACAGGCTGACTGCAGAAACCTACAGGAGGGGGGAGGAGACAAGACCAGCCACCCTGCCCAAGGAGAGAGGGCAGCAGTGAGCGGTCTTTATTACAGGAAGTCTCACGCTGGATTTCTGCACAGATCTGGAAGAAATACACAGAGCACACCGAGATTCAAGAGGAAACACGATGAATGGATGTAGTCAATATTTGCTGATCCCGGAGTGTAGCTTGAAGCTCTGTTCACATATTGCACAGCGGGAACAAGGATTCCTGCGTGTGATTTTGTGAGCGCAATTCTCATGCGATGTCACGTGTGTCCTGCGTGGGGCGCCCCGGTCACTGGAATAGGCTGCCCTATGTACCTTTGTCCTGCAAAGCAGATTGGGGACCACATTTTGGCCTTTTCCATGCGTGTTTTGCCACGATTCTCAGATGTTTTGTCAACAATTGTGTCACAATCCCACTGCATTTGGGGTACCATTCAGGTTAATGGCGCCCGAAAATGCGCTGCATGTTTTGCCGCAATTGAGAATCGCCTTTAGCTGGCTGTACACTAGTAGAATTCAAAGCTTTTGGTTTTTTTTTTTTTTTTTTAATTTAAATATTTATTAAATTTTTCATGTTAATACAAAAACCCAAAAAAAAAGGAAATAATTCTCATACAAATAGACATTTATAACATTTCTACCTTTCCCTTACTAAAAAAACTCTTTTCTTTCCCATCCCACTACCCTCCCTTCCCACCCCTCACCCCCCCTCCTCCCCCTCTGCAGACTCTAACCCATTCTACTCTCTTGAGGCTTATTAATTTTTTGCTAACACCCTAGTTCATATTTTCCTATATTTCTCTTTCAATCCTGCTCTTTCCCACTTTTCCCATCTCCTAAAATAAACTCTCATCCTATCTTCCTGCATATGGTATGATCTTTCCATTCTACCTATCTGGTTTACTCTATTAATCCAGTCTTCCTCCTTCGGTACCTCAGCTTTCCGCCAAAACTTGGGTATCAACCCTTTTGCCGCGTTCAAGAAGTACCAGATACCTGAATCTTTATATTTATTTACAGATGTCTCCACATTGTGTAGGAGACACGTCGTTGGGTCTAACCCTATGTCAATTTCAGTTATTTCTTTAATCAATTTGACTATTATCTTCCAAAAAGCCTGGATTTTCGGACATTCCCACCATATGTGAAACGCCGTGCCCATCTCTCCACATCCTCTCCAACACATATTTGAATTTTCCCCATTCATCTTGTGCTCTACACTCGGTGTAATGTGCCATCGTGTCACACACTTATAATTAACCTCAACCTCTCTCATACTGACATTATCGTGTATCAATCTAAACATCTTTCTCTGTCTATCTTCATCAAACCCAACTCCCGTATCTCTTTCCCATTTTGTGATAAAAGTTAACTTTGTGTTTGTGTCTAATTCTGTGAGTATTCTATACACTTTTGAAATACCGTGCTTCCCATCCCTTCGTGTCTCCAACAACCTTTCAAACATATTCCACTCCTGTTTTATTCTTAGGGGTTTCGGTAGATTTCCAATAAAACATTTCAATTGATGATATTTCCACTCATCTATTCTAATAAAAATATCTCCCTTCTTCTCTATTAAATCTTTAAGTGGTCTCAATTCCCCCTCCACCAAAACATCTCTCAGTTGGGTATCCTCCTTTCTAAACCATCTCCCTGATATCTTATTCTTTCCCGGGGGAAAGTACTCAGTATTTGTGAGAGGCATTAATATGGAATTAAATTCCCATTTCATGTTTTTGTGTAAATTGTCCCATACCCTAAGGACATTTAAAGTGTAGATACTTGTGCTTTCTTTAATTCCCCTGAACTGTGGTGGAACCCATATCATCTGGTTCAGTCTAATGCCACTAAGATCATTTTCAATTGTTACCCAACTTTTCCCCTTATGGTTAAATGTCCAGTCAAATATTCTTGCTAAAACCACTGCTTTATAGTATCTCTTGACATCTGGTAGACCCAATCCCCCTTTCTCTTTAGTCCTACTCAATGTTTCATATGCTATTCTGGGTTTTTTATTCTTCCATATGTATCTTGTTAACATTTTTTTCATTATCTTAAAGAAGGCTTCTGGAATTTTAATTGGTACCATTTGAAATCTATACAGTATTTTGGGCATAATTACCATTTTGACTAAGTTTATACGTCCTATCCAGGATGGATTTCCTCCTGCTAGTCTTTTTAAATCTTCCCTGATCTCATTTATCAAAGAGATAAAGTTTAATCTATACAAATGCTTAGATGAGGCAGTGAGTTTTATTCCTAGGTATTTTATCTCTTTTTCTCTCCATATAAAGGGGAATTCTTTTTGTAGTTTTTCTTTTTCATTCTTTGATATATTAATATTCAGAATCTCTGTTTTCGTTGGATTAATTTTTAAATTTGATAGTTCACCGTACTCCTTCAGAATCTTCATTATATTTGGGAGAGTTATTCGGGGATTCCCCACATAGAACAATAAGTCGTCCGCAAAGGCTGCTACTCTATGTTCTATGGATTCTATCTGAATTCCCTTTACCGATCCACTATTTCTTATTATTGACAACAGAGGTTCGAGTGACAATACATATAGCAGGGGGGACAGTGGGCAGCCTTGTCTTGTACCATTAGACATTCCAATGGGTTCTGATCTCTCCCCATTTACCGTGATGATTGCAGTAGGCTCCCTATATAATTTACTTATCCACTCTCGCATTCTATCACCTATCCCCAGCACTTTTAAGTTGTCCATCATAAAGCCCCAGTCCACTCTATCAAATGCCTTCTCTGCATCAATTGACAAGAGCACCACCGGGGCTTTCCCTTTTCTACTTTTCTGAATAAGCATCAGGGTTCTCAAGCCGTTATCTCTACCTTCTCTCCCCGGTACAAAGCCCACCTGGTCTCCATGGATCCATTCAGGCATCAGATCCCTCAACCTGTTTGCTAACACCTTTGCATACAGTTTAGTGTCAGTGTTCAATAATGAGATAGGTCTATAGCTGGAGCACTGAGATGGATCTTTTCCCTCCTTGTGAATAAGTACTACATGGGCCTGTAGGGATTCTCTCCTCACTTCCATCCCACCTCCCAGAGCATTCATATATTTCTCCAGCTTGGGTAACAGTACTTCACTAAATTTCTTATAGTACTTAACTGTATAGCCATCCGGGCCTGGGCTTTCCCCCCCCCCTGTGCTTTTTAATGCTATTTTAATTTCTTCCTGGGATATTTCTGCGTCTAGGGAGTTCAACTGTGCTTCACTTAGTTTTGGTAATCCCGCATTTTTTAAGTATGTCATCTTTTTTTTATTAATTCCCTCTTGAGCTTCTTTTAGAGGGCCTTGGGGACTAATATTATATAACTTTTTGTAATACTCCGTAAACACTTTAATAATCTCTTTATTTGAGTGGACCAACTCCCCCTTTGAACTTTTAATCTTTTCTATATAGTTCCTATTTTTCTTTTTATTCAAAGCTCTCATTAGATATCTTCCTGGTCTGTCTCCCCATCTATATCTCTCATTCAAAACCCTGTTGTATACTCTTCTCTTCTCCTCATCCATCAACCTCTCTAGCTCATCTTTTTTATCCAATAGCTTCTGTCTCGTATCTTTTGTTATTTTCTTCTTATGTATCTGCTCCAAGTCCAATATTTCTTTTAATAGCCCACTGACCCTCTCTCTTCTTTCCTTTTTCTTCCTTGCTCCTGCCGCAATCAAGATTCCTCTTATGAATACCTTATGGCTTTCCCAGACTGTAGCTATCGATACTTCCTCTGTTTCGTTCTCCTTAAAGTATACCTTAATCTCTTTCTCTATTTTCTGAACTACATCCTCATCCAGAAGAAGAGCCACATTTAACCTCCACCCTAATCCTCCAGTCCACCTTCTTCCCCATCCCATTTTCATTACGACCGGAGCATGATCCGAGAACGTCCTTGTCTCTATGTCAATTTTAACCAGATGATCTATAAGTTGGTGGTCTATTAAGATGTAATCTAATCTCGAGTATATCTCATGTGCATTAGAGAAGAAGGTATAGTCTCTGTCTTTCATATGCGTTATTCTCCAGGTATCCACTAGTTGATATTCATGCATCACTTTTTTCAGAGCTCTCAGAGACCTACTCCCCTCTCTTTGCACAGAAGAGGTATTATCCTTTTGTGGGTCCATACAGAAATTTAGGTCTCCAGCTACTATCAAACACCCTTTTTTAAATTCCATTAATTTTTTCAACAGACCCTTCATATACATCTCCGGGTTTTTATTAGGGCAGTATATATTGGCTAAAGTACACTCAATCCCCTGAAGTCTACCTTTTAAGAATAAAAATCTCCCCTCCGGGTCGGTTCTTCTATCTTCCAGCTCGAATCTCATATTCTTTGCCAAACCTATTGCAACCCCTTTTGCTCTTTTAATTGGAGAATCTGCATAGTACCATATTGGATAGTGTTTGGATTTCAATTTCACGTTTGCCTCTATCTCAAAGTGCGTCTCCTGTAAAAATACCACTGACGTCGCCCTATGATGTAACTCATTAAACAGCCTAAATCTCTTCCCTGGACAACTCAGCCCGTTCACATTATAGGTTATAAACTGTATTTCTTCCATCATTCCCAATTAACTCCATCTCTCATCCTGATTGCCTCTTCCTCTTTATCCCTTCTGTCATGCAGAGTATTAACCCAATACCTCCTCCCCTCCCACCCAACTCCCATCCCCTCCCCCCTCCCTCCAACCCTCCCAGCCCGCCCCCCCTCCCCCCCCCTCCCCCAACCCTCGCCCTCTCTTCTTTTTCCCCTACCCATTTTTAGGCCTATAAACTGCCTACAAACCATTTGTGGATCCATTTCCACCATTGATTTAAGATTTGGGGCGTAAGCTCCGCCTATGTACGGCTCACCTCTCCTCCCACCCCCCCGATTCCCTCTCTCTATCATCAAGGCTCAGCGAGAATTTTTACCCTTTACCTCCCTCCCCTAACCGGAGCCTCCAAGCGGGTCTCAACATCCGGAGGGGGAAGACCAGGGGTGAGAGAGGGAAGTAAGAGAGAGGAAAAAAAAAAAAAAAAAAAAATCATTTTCTACTTAATTCTCCCTCTCTTCCCTCCCCGACCCCGAGGCCTCCCACCCCCCTCCCACCGACATGATGCCAGTCCTCTTTTCTTGTATCATTTGTATTTATTTTGTCTTCTTTTTCTTCTTCCCACCCAGCTATCTCCATTCTTTGCAAGTTCAGTCTATCACAAAAATCTCTTATATCCTCCGGAAATCTCAAATACGCTGTGACCCCATTTTTCCAGCCAATTAGAGATACTGAGGTACCCCATCTATACTGCACATTCTGTTTTCTCATTTGCTCCAACAAGGGTTTCAGGGATCTCCTTCTCCTTAGGGTCTCTGCTGTTAAATCCGCATAGATTTGGATAGTCAAGTCTCCAGACTTAATTAATGATCTTCCCTTGGTCTTCTTCCAAATCTCATCCTTGACCCCTAAATTTTGGAACTGGACAATTATGTCTCTCGGTCTTTCCTTCTCAGTAGCTTGTTTAAACTTTCCTATTCTAAACACTCCGTCTAACTTGATCCCATCTGTTTCAGGTCTATCTCTTATGGAGTTTAGGGTTTTTTTAACTAATTCATATAGTATTCCCCCTTTAGCAGTCTCTGGGATTCCTCGTATTCTAAGATTACACCTTCTTTCTTTATTTTCTTGATCTTCCATCCTATAGATCATTTTTTTCTGGTTATTTTCTAATTGGCTTATTTTTTCCCTTAGATTATCTATATTCTGGGCCTGGGTTTTAACTTTCTCCTCCATTTCTTCTATTCTTGATAGCAGATGTCCTAAGTCGTTTCGAATAGCTGTCATTTCATGTTTTATCATTTTTTCCAAATTTTTAAACATTTCTATCATCTCCTTCTTATTTGGTATTTGTAGTTCACTGTCAGATTCTTTTTTTCCCAAGCCATCCACTGTTTGTTGGCCGCCACTGCTATTCATGCCCAATGATAATCTAGGGCTAGTTCCTGAACTAGTGTCCATTTCTCCCTTTGCGCCTTGGGCCCTTTCTGGCGTAGTAATTCCATATGATGTAAGTTTCTTTATTGTTCCTGTTTGGGACCCTTTGGGCCCTGCTCCCTTGGGACCTTTGTTCTTCATATCCTCTATATAACTTAATAGACTTGCAATTTTTCCTCTATCCTTTACTCTCTTGGGACACCTGGGTCTCCTCTCTTCTTTTCTTCTACCCCCTGGGAATCCACCCCTCCTTCCCCCCTTGATCGCCTGTGTCGCTCAGGGGTCCACACCACAATAGGCCCCCAACAGCTTTCACTCACCCTTCCCTTCACCGACGGAGAGTCAAGACTTGTTTGGAGGGCCTTCGCTGCTGCTCAGTCCTGGGGGGGGGGGGGGATTCCTCAGGGATTCAGGCTCAAACAGTCGGCCAGGAGGTACAAACAGCCACGAGCCGGCATCCCCCTGTCACATCAGATCAGCCACCCTCTAGCCGCACGAATTTCCAGCCATGTAGGGCAGGGGAAGCCGGCGTGTCACTGCCTCCCTGTCAGGAAACCGGCCGGCGTCTCCACTTCCCAGTACTCCTTTGCGGCGAGCGGCGTGCTCACTCCGCCCTGCATCGATTCCCCGGCAACCCGACAGCTGCACTGGGATCTCTGCAGCGTGTTCACCTCCCGGAGGTCCGTGCCCGCTCTCCACTCCCTTCACCGCGCCAGCCTCTCCTCCCTTGGAACCCACCTCAGTCAGGTAGGGCTTCGCACCCTGAGGGTCTCGGGATGGTAAGTTTGGAGGTTTACCGGAGAGCACTCACATCGTGCTCTCCGTCGCCGCCATGTTTAGGCTCCACCCCTCCCTGGCCATGGTGTGAGCGGGTGAAGACCCTTTTCTGTTCCAGCAAGACCTTGCCCCTGTGTATCTCAAAGCTTTTGGTTTAATAACATTTGTTTGATGTTCTAATTGTTAGCGCAGTCAAATCGGGGTTCATTTTTTATTGCACTTATGAGAAAATTTGCAGGTGAAGGATGAAGTTTTTTTTCCAATGAACAAATTTTGGAACAGTGAATGCGTTTTTTTTTTCGTTCAGGAAAATCCATTCACTTTAAAAAATGTTTGCTTTTAAGCATTCGATTTTGAAGTCCTTTTCAACGGCATTTGTCATGTCACCGAATGCATGGATGAGATTTTTCATATGAACGTTCAGTTGAAAGTCTGCTTGTGTATGGCCGGCTTGAGAAGTCAGACGTGTGCCAGTGATCCATGCAGCAACAGGGATGAGTACTTTACCTCATTGTGGGCATTAAGGACAACAAGAAAATATATATCAATATATGATCTTCACCAGAGACCAGAAAAAAGAATCAATAAATGGACATTACCAAGAAAAAAAAAAAAAAATTATCTAATATATATCCTTTAGATTGTAAGCTCCATGAGCCGGGACCTCCTATTCCTTCTGTACTGAACTGTATTATAATTGTACTGTCTCCCTTTATACTGTAAAGCGCTGCGCAGACTGTTGGCACCATATAAATGCTGTATAATATACAGGATATATATATATTTGTCTTGAGCCCTGAGCATAACAAATAAAGAAAATATGTCAGGAACTTGAATTGTGTTTTTCTTTTTAATACATATACTTATCCATTAACCACTTGCCATCCGGTCCATGTTTATAAACGGCAGGACGGTGGCAGTCCAGGGGCGGGTTGCCGTTCATAAACGCCACCCACCATTATGGACTGTGCGCACTCCCTGGGAGCGTGCAGCACCGCGATCCGGTGCCCGCTGTGTCCTCCGAACACAGTGGAATACTGATCGTGGTACGGGACCTCTGTACGAGGTCCCGATCATGTGATCACTGATTGGCCAATCAGTGATCACATGCTGAGTAGTAAGCAAGATGTCACTTCTGACATCATTGCTTACTACGTGTGAAATCTGTGAATGATCACAGAGGTCACATGGTACAGGGCTATTCACAACAGCCTTGTACCATGTGACAAGCTGTGACCAATCACAGCTCCCACAGTATTTCTCAATGGCTGCAAGAATGCAGCCAGAGAGGAGAAATGATTGCTTTTACATCCTATATGGGTGTAAAAGCAATCACTGTAAAAAAAAAAAAAACATGGTGACACTGTACTGCTAGGGTGACAGTATGTAGAAAAAAAAAATATATATATGAAAAAAAAATAAAAATATAAAAAGAATATAATTTTTGGTTATAAACTAATTTGGGTTATTTTGTTTGTACTAAAAAGATAACTGAATACATTTTGGCGGAGATTTATGATGAAGAATTATTTATTTGCAAAATTTTATAAGAAAAACACTTTTCAAAATTTTTGGACTTTTTCATTTATATAGCAAAAAAAATAAAAATCCCAGCGGTGAATAAATACCACAAAATAAAGTTTTATCTGTCTCAAAAAAATGCTAAAAAATTCATACAGGTACAGTGTTGCATGACCGCGCAATTGTCATTCAAAGTGTGATAGCACTGAAAGCTGACAATTGGCCTGGGGGCAGGAGGGGGGGGGGGGGGAAGCCTCCAGACTGGAAAGGGGGGGAAGGCGTCCGGACTGGAAAGAGGGGGGGGGAGGCGTCCGGACTGGAAAGGGGGGGGGGGGAGTGTCTGGACTTGAAGCGGTTAATAAAGCAGTCGGAGTAAGGATAGAGGGCCATAACCCCCCCGTCAGGGATAGAGGGCCATAACCCCCCCGTCAGGGATAGAGGGCCATAACCCCCCCGTCAGGGATAGAGGGCCATAACCCCCCCGTCAGGGATAGAGGGCCATAACCCCCCCGTCAGGGATAGAGGGCCATAACCCCCCCGTCAGGGATAGAGGGCCATAACCCCCCCGTCAGGGATAGAGGGCCATAACCCCCCCGTCAGGGATAGAGGGCCATAACCCCCGTCAGGGATAGAGGGCCATAACCCCCGTCAGGGATAGAGGGCCATAACCCCCGTCAGGGATAGAGGGCCATAACCCCCGTCAGGGATAGAGGGCCATAACCCCCGTCAGGGATAGAGGGCCATAACCCCCATCAGGGTTTTTCTTTTCTGTGTCCCTATTGGGTAGATTTCCCTTCTCTTCAAGTGAGAGGAAATCCTTCCAAAGTGAGGGAATATCTGGTTGTCACCAGACCTAGTGTCCCCCATTGGAAGATGTTCCCTCTATTCCTGTTCTGGTGACAACTTTAAAATTTGGAATTTTCTTTTACTTTCACTTTTAATGATAATGAGTGATAAACTCCTAAGACAGACTCTGATGGGGACCCTGATTTAAGGAGGGGACTCTGATAGGATCCTTGATATAAGGGGGAACTCTGATGGGGACCCTGATGTAAGGAGGAACTCCTACGGCAGACTTTGTTGTAAGGGGGACTTTGATGAGGACCTGATGTAGGGGGGATTCTGATGGAGATTCTGCTGTATGGGGGGACTTTGATTTAAGGTGGGTCTCCGATTAGTACCTTTATGTAAGAGGGATTCTGATGAGAAACCAGATGTAAGGAGGAACTCCTAAGGCAGACTCTGATGTAAGGGGGGACTCTGATGGGGACCCTGATATAAGGAGGAACTCCTAAGGCAAACTTAGTTCTAAGGGAACTCTGATGGGGACACTGATTAAAGGGGGGACTTTTATTTAAGGTGGGATTCTAATGGGTACCCTAATGTAAGAGGCATTGTAATAGGTATCCTGATATAAGGATACACTTGTAGAGATAGGGATCATGGATCTCTATAAGAACTACAAACCTGATCCCTACACCTGTACAGAGATGGCGATCATGGATCTCTATAAGAACTACATACCTGATCCCTACACCTGTACAGAGATGGCGATCATGGAGCTCTACAAGAACTACAAATCTGATCCCTACACCTGTACAGAGATGGTGATCATGGATCTCAACAAGAACTACAAATCTGATCCCTACACCTGTACAGAGATGGTGATCATGGATCTCAACAAGAACTACAAATCTGATCCCTACACCTGTACAGAGATAGGGATCATGGATCTCAACAAGAACTACAAACCTGATCCCTACACCTGTACAGAGATGGCGATCATGGATCTCTATAAGAACTACAAACCTGATCCCTACACCTGTACAGAGATGGTGGTCATGGATCTCTATAAGAACTACAAACCTGATCCCTACACCTGTACAGAGATGGTGGTCATGGATCTCTATAAGAACTACAAACCTGATCCCTACACCTGTACAGAGACAGGATCATGGATCTATATAAGAACTACAAACCTGATCCCTACACCTGTACAGAGATGGCGATTATGGATCTCTATAGGAACTACAAATCTGATCCCTACACTTGAACAGAGATGACGATCATGGATCTCTATAAGAGCTACAAACCTGATCCCTACACCTGTACAGAGATGGCGATCATGGATCTCTATAAAAACTACAAACCTGATCCCTACACCTGTACAGAGATAGGGATCATGGATCTCAGCAAAAACCACAAACCTGATCCCTACACCTGTACAGAGATGGCAATCATGGATCTCTACAAGAACTACAAACCTGATCCCTACACCTGTACAGAGATGGTGATCATGGATCTCTATAAGAACTACCAAACTGATCCCTACACTTGTACAGAGATAGTGATCATGGATCTCTATAAGAACTACAAACCTGATCCCTACACCTGTACAGAGATGGCGATCATGGATCTCTAGAAAAACTACAAACCTGATCCCTACACCTGTACAGAGATGGCAATCATGGATCTCTACAAGAACTACAAACCTGATCCCTACACCTGTACAGAGATGGTGATCATGGATCTCTATAAGAACTACAAACCTGATCCCTACACCTGTACAGAGATGGTGATCATGGATCTCTACAAGAACTACAAATCTGATCCCTACACCTGTACAGAGATGGTGATCATGGATCTCTACAAGAACTACAAATCTGATCCCTACACCTGTACAGAGATGGTGATCATGGATCTCTATAAGAACTACAAATTTGATCCCTACACCTGTACAGAGATGGTGATCATGGATCTCTATAAGAACTACAAATTTGATCCCTACACCTGTACAGAGATGGCGATCATGGATCTCCACAAGAACTACAAACCTGATCCCTACACCTGTACAAAGATGGCAATCATGGATCTCTATAAGAACTACAAACCTGATCCCTACACCTGTACAGAGATGGCGATCATGGAGATCTACAAGAACTACAAACCTGATCCCTACACCTGTACAGAGATGGTGATCATGGATCTCTATAAGAACTACAAACCTGATCCCTACATCTGTCAGAGATGGCGATCATGGATCTCTATAAGAACTACAAACCTGATCCCTACACCTGTAGAGATAGGGATCATGGATCTCTATAAGAACTACAAATCTGATCCCTACACCTGTACAGAGATGGTGATCATGGATCTCTATAAGAACTACAAACCTGATCCCTACACCTGTACAGAGATGGCGATCATGGATCTCTATAAGAACTACAAACCTGATCCCTACACCTGTACAGAGATGGTGATCATGGATCTCTATAAGAACTACAAATCTGATCCCTACACCTGTACAGAGATGGCGATCATGGATCTCTACAAGAACTACAAATCTGATCCCTACACCTGTACAGAGATGGCGATCATGGATCTCTATAAGAACTACAAACCTGATCCCTACACCTGTACAGAGATGGTGATCATGGATCTCTATAAGAACTACAAACCTGATCCCTACATCTGTCAGAGATGGCGATCATGGATCTCTATAAGAACTACAAACCTGATCCCTACACCTGTACAGAGATAGGGATCATGGATCTCTATAAGAACTACAAATCTGATCCCTACACCTGTACAGAGATGGTGATCATGGATCTCTAAAAGAACCACAAATCTGATCCCTACACCTGTACAGAGATGGTGATCATGGATCTCTATAAGAACCACAAAACTGATCCCTACACCTGTACAGAGATGGCGATCATGGATCTCTATAAGAACTACCAAACTGATCCCTACACCTGTACAGAGATGGCGATCATGGATCTCTATAAGAACTACCAAACTGATCCCTACACCTGTACAGAGATGGTGATCATGGATCTCTAAAAGAACAACTAACCTGATTCCTACACCTGTATAAAGATGACGATCATGGATCTCTATAAGAACTACAAATCTGATCCCTACACCTGTACAGAGATGGCGGTCATGGATCTCTTTAAGAACTACAAACCTGATCCCTACACCTGTACAGAGATGGTGATTATGGATCTCTATAAGAACTACAAATCTGATCCCTACACCTGTACAGAGATGGTGATCATGGATCTCTATAAGAACTACAAATCTGATCCCTACACCTGTACAGAGATGGTGATCATGGATCTCTAAAAGAACCACAAATCTGATCCCTACACCTGTACAGAGATGGTGATCATGGATCTCTATAAGAACCACAAACCTGATCCCTACACCTGTACAGAGATGGCAATCATGGATCTCTATAAGAACTACAAACCTGATCCCTACATCTGTATAGAGATGGTGATCATGGATCTCTATAAGAACTACAAACCTGATCCCTACACCTATACAGAGATAGGGATCAAGGATCTCTAAAAGAACCACAAATCTGATCCCTACACCTGTACAGAGATGGTGATCATGGATCTCTATAAGAACTACAAATCTGATCCCTACACCTGTACAGAGATAGGGATCATGGATCTCTAAAAGAACCACAAATCTGATCCCTACACCTGTACAGAGATGGTGATCATGGATCTCTATAAGAACCACAAACCTGATCCCTACACCTGTACAGAGATGGCGATCATGGATCTCTATAAGAACCACAAACCTGATCCCTACACCTGTACAGAGATGGCGATCATGGATCTCTATAAGAACAACTAACCTGATCCCTACACCTGTATAAAGATGGCGATCATGGATCTCTATAAGAACTACAAACCTGATCCCTACACCTGTACAAAGATGGTGATTATGGATCTCTATAGGAACTACAAATCTGATCCCTACACTTGAACAGAGATGGCGATCATGGATCTCTATAAGAGCTACAAACCTGATCCCTACACCTGTACAGAGATGGCGATCATGGATCTCTAGAAAAACTACAAACCTGATCCCTACACCTGTATAAAGATAGGGATCATGGATCTCTAAAAGAACCACAAATCTGATCCCTACACCTGTACAGAGATGGTGATCATGGATCTCTATAAGAACTACAAATCTGATCCCTACACCTGTACAGAGATAGGGATCATGGATCTCTAAAAGAACCACAAATCTGATCCCTACACCTGTACAGAGATGGTGATCATGGATCTCTATAAGAACCACAAACCTGATCCCTACACCTGTACAGAGATGGCGATCATGGATCTCTATAAGAACAACTAACCTGATCCCTACACCTGTATAAAGATGGCGATCATGGATCTCTATAAGAACTACAAACCTGATCCCTACACCTGTACAAAGATGGTGATTATGGATCTCTATAGGAACTACAAATCTGATCCCTACACTTGAACAGAGATGGCGATCATGGATCTCTATAAGAGCTACAAACCTGATCCCTACACCTGTACAGAGATGATGATCATGGATCTCTACAAGAACTACAAATCTGATCCCTACACCTGTACAGAGATGGTGATCATGGATCTCAACAAGAACTACAAATCTGATCCCTACACCTGTACAGAGATGGTGATCATGGATCTCAACAAGAACTACAAATCTGATCCCTACACCTGTACAGAGATAGGGATCATGGATCTCAACAAGAACTACAAACCTGATCCCTACACCTGTACAGAGATGGCGATCATGGATCTCTATAAGAACTACAAACCTGATCCCTACACCTGTACAGAGATGGTGGTCATGGATCTCTATAAGAACTACAAACCTGATCCCTACACCTGTACAGAGATGGTGGTCATGGATCTCTATAAGAACTACAAACCTGATCCCTACACCTGTACAGAGACAGGATCATGGATCTATATAAGAACTACAAACCTGATCCCTACACCTGTACAGAGATGGCGATTATGGATCTCTATAGGAACTACAAATCTGATCCCTACACTTGAACAGAGATGACGATCATGGATCTCTATAAGAGCTACAAACCTGATCCCTACACCTGTACAGAGATGGCGATCATGGATCTCTATAAAAACTACAAACCTGATCCCTACACCTGTACAGAGATAGGGATCATGGATCTCAGCAAAAACCACAAACCTGATCCCTACACCTGTACAGAGATGGCAATCATGGATCTCTACAAGAACTACAAACCTGATCCCTACACCTGTACAGAGATGGTGATCATGGATCTCTATAAGAACTACCAAACTGATCCCTACACTTGTACAGAGATAGTGATCATGGATCTCTATAAGAACTACAAACCTGATCCCTACACCTGTACAGAGATGGCGATCATGGATCTCTAGAAAAACTACAAACCTGATCCCTACACCTGTACAGAGATGGCAATCATGGATCTCTACAAGAACTACAAACCTGATCCCTACACCTGTACAGAGATGGCGATCATGGATCTCCACAAGAACTACAAACCTGATCCCTACACCTGTACAAAGATGGCAATCATGGATCTCTATAAGAACTACAAACCTGATCCCTACACCTGTACAGAGATGGCGATCATGGAGATCTACAAGAACTACAAACCTGATCCCTACACCTGTACAGAGATGGCGATCATGGATCTCTATAAGAACTACAAACCTGATCCCTACATCTGTCAGAGATGGCGATCATGGATCTCTATAAGAACTACAAACCTGATCCCTACACCTGTAGAGATAGGGATCATGGATCTCTATAAGAACTACAAACCTGATCCCTACACCTGTACAGAGATGGCGATCATGGATCTCTATAAGAACTACAAACCTGATCCCTACACCTGTACAGAGATGGTGATCATGGATCTCTATAAGAACTACAAACCTGATCCCTACACCTGTACAGAGATGGCGATCATGGATCTCTATAAGAACTACAAACCTGATCCCTACACCTGTACAGAGATGGTGATCATGGATCTCTATAAGAACTACAAATCTGATCCCTACACCTGTACAGAGATGGCGATCATGGATCTCTACAAGAACTACAAATCTGATCCCTACACCTGTACAGAGATGGCGATCATGGATCTCTATAAGAACTACAAACCTGATCCCTACACCTGTACAGAGATGGTGATCATGGATCTCTATAAGAACTACAAACCTGATCCCTACATCTGTCAGAGATGGCGATCATGGATCTCTATAAGAACTACAAACCTGATCCCTACACCTGTACAGAGATAGGGATCATGGATCTCTATAAGAACTACAAATCTGATCCCTACACCTGTACAGAGATGGTGATCATGGATCTCTAAAAGAACCACAAATCTGATCCCTACACCTGTACAGAGATGGTGATCATGGATCTCTATAAGAACCACAAAACTGATCCCTACACCTGTACAGAGATGGCGATCATGGATCTCTATAAGAACTACCAAACTGATCCCTACACCTGTACAGAGATAGGGATCATGGATCTCTATAAGAACTACAAATCTGATCCCTACACCTGTACAGAGATGGTGATCATGGATCTCTATAAGAACTACCAAACTGATCCCTACACCTGTATAAAGATGACGATCATGGATCTCTATAAGAACTACAAATCTGATCCCTACACCTGTACAGAGATGGCGGTCATGGATCTCTTTAAGAACTACAAACCTGATCCCTACACCTGTACAGAGATGGTGATTATGGATCTCTATAAGAACTACAAATCTGATCCCTACACCTGTACAGAGATGGTGATCATGGATCTCTATAAGAACTAC
This sequence comes from Staurois parvus, assembly GCF_062004578.1. NCBI lineage: Eukaryota > Metazoa > Chordata > Amphibia > Anura > Ranidae > Staurois > Staurois parvus. The sequence goes on along the minus strand of NW_028320520.1, from coordinate 88,771 downwards.
AAATCTGATCCCTACACCTGTACAGAGATGGTGATCATGGATCTCTATAAGAACCACAAACCTGATCCCTACACCTGTACAGAGATGGCAATCATGGATCTCTATAAGAACTACAAACCTGATCCCTACATCTGTATAGAGATGGTGATCATGGATCTCTATAAGAACTACAAACCTGATCCCTACACCTATACAGAGATAGGGATCAAGGATCTCTAAAAGAACCACAAACCTGATCCCTACACCTGTACAGAGATGGTGATCATGGATCTCTACAAGAACCACAAACCTGATCCCTACACCTGTACAGAGATGGTGATCATGGATCTCTACAAGAACTACAAACCTGATCCCTACACCTGTACAGAGATGGTGATTATGGATCTCTATAGGGAACTACAAATCTGATCCCTACACTTGAACAGAGATGGCGATCATGGATCTCTTTAAGAGCTACAAACCTGATCCCTACACCTGTACAGAGATGGTGATCATGGATCTCTATAAGAACTACAAATCTGATCCCTACACCTGTACAGAGATGGTGATCATGGATCTCTATAAGACCTAAAACCTGATCCCTACACCTGTACAGAGATGGTGATTATGGATCTCAGCAAAAATAACAAACCTGATCCCTACACCTGTACAGAGATGGCGATCATGGATCTCTAGAAAAACTACAAACCTGATCCCTACACCTGTATAAAGATAGGGATCATGGATCTCTAAAAGAACCACAAATCTGATCCCTACACCTGTACAGAGATGGTGATCATGGATCTCTATAAGAACTACAAATCTGATCCCTACACCTGTACAGAGATAGGGATCATGGATCTCTAAAAGAACCACAAATCTGATCCCTACACCTGTACAGAGATGGTGATCATGGATCTCTATAAGAACCACAAACCTGATCCCTACACCTGTACAGAGATGGCGATCATGGATCTCTATAAGAACAACTAACCTGATCCCTACACCTGTATAAAGATGGCGATCATGGATCTCTATAAGAACTACAAACCTGATCCCTACACCTGTACAAAGATGGTGATTATGGATCTCTATAGGAACTACAAATCTGATCCCTACACTTGAACAGAGATGGCGATCATGGATCACTATAAGAGCTACAAACCTGATCCCTACACCTGTACAGAGATGATGATCATGGATCTCTACAAGAACTGCAAACCTGATCCCTACACCTGTACAGAGATGGCGATCATGGATCTCTATAAGAACTACAAACCTGATCCCTACACCTGTACAGAGATGGTGATCATGGATCTCTATAAGAACTACAAATCTGATCCCTACACCTGTACAGAGATGGCGATCATGGATCTCTACAAGAACTACAAATCTGATCCCTACACCTGTACAGAGATGGCGATCATGGATCTCTATAAGAACTACAAACCTGATCCCTACATCTGTCAGAGATGGCGATCATGGATCTCTATAAGAACTACAAACCTGATCCCTACATCTGTCAGAGATGGCGATCATGGATCTCTATAAGAACTACAAACCTGATCCCTACACCTGTACAGAGATAGGGATCATGGATCTCTATAAGAACTACAAATCTGATCCCTACACCTGTACAGAGATGGTGATCATGGATCTCTAAAAGAACCACAAATCTGATCCCTACACCTGTACAGAGATGGTGATCATGGATCTCTATAAGAACCACAAAACTGATCCCTACACCTGTACAGAGATGGCGATCATGGATCTCTATAAGAACTACCAAACTGATCCCTACACCTGTACAGAGATAGGGATCATGGATCTCTATAAGAACTACAAATCTGATCCCTACACCTGTACAGAGATGGTGATCATGGATCTCTATAAGAACTACCAAACTGATCCCTACACCTGTATAAAGATGACGATCATGGATCTCTATAAGAACTACAAATCTGATCCCTACACCTGTACAGAGATGGCGGTCATGGATCTCTTTAAGAACTACAAACCTGATCCCTACACCTGTACAGAGATGGTGATTATGGATCTCTATAAGAACTACAAATCTGATCCCTACACCTGTACAGAGATGGTGATCATGGATCTCTATAAGAACTACAAATCTGATCCCTACACCTGTACAGAGATGGTGATCATGGATCTCTAAAAGAACCACAAATCTGATCCCTACACCTGTACAGAGATGGTGATCATGGATCTCTATAAGAACCACAAACCTGATCCCTACACCTGTACAGAGATGGCAATCATGGATCTCTATAAGAACTACAAACCTGATCCCTACATCTGTATAGAGATGGTGATCATGGATCTCTATAAGAACTACAAACCTGATCCCTACACCTATACAGAGATAGGGATCAAGGATCTCTAAAAGAACCACAAACCTGATCCCTACACCTGTACAGAGATGGTGATCATGGATCTCTACAAGAACCACAAACCTGATCCCTACACCTGTACAGAGATGGTGATCATGGATCTCTACAAGAACTACAAACCTGATCCCTACACCTGTACAGAGATGGTGATTATGGATCTCTATAGGGAACTACAAATCTGATCCCTACACTTGAACAGAGATGGCGATCATGGATCTCTTTAAGAGCTACAAACCTGATCCCTACACCTGTACAGAGATGGTGATCATGGATCTCTATAAGAACTACAAATCTGATCCCTACACCTGTACAGAGATGGTGATCATGGATCTCTATAAGACCTAAAACCTGATCCCTACACCTGTACAGAGATGGTGATTATGGATCTCAGCAAAAATAACAAACCTGATCCCTACACCTGTACAGAGATGGCGATCATGGATCTCTAGAAAAACTACAAACCTGATCCCTACACCTGTATAAAGATAGGGATCATGGATCTCTAAAAGAACCACAAATCTGATCCCTACACCTGTACAGAGATGGTGATCATGGATCTCTATAAGAACTACAAATCTGATCCCTACACCTGTACAGAGATAGGGATCATGGATCTCTAAAAGAACCACAAATCTGATCCCTACACCTGTACAGAGATGGTGATCATGGATCTCTATAAGAACCACAAACCTGATCCCTACACCTGTACAGAGATGGCGATCATGGATCTCTATAAGAACAACTAACCTGATCCCTACACCTGTATAAAGATGGCGATCATGGATCTCTATAAGAACTACAAACCTGATCCCTACACCTGTACAAAGATGGTGATTATGGATCTCTATAGGAACTACAAATCTGATCCCTACACTTGAACAGAGATGGCGATCATGGATCACTATAAGAGCTACAAACCTGATCCCTACACCTGTACAGAGATGATGATCATGGATCTCTACAAGAACTGCAAACCTGATCCCTACACCTGTACAGAGATAGGGATCATGGATCTCTATAAGAACTACAAATTTGATCCCTACACCTGTACAGAGATGGCGATCATGGATCTCTATAAGACCTACAAATCTGATCCCTACACCTGTACAGAGATAGTGATCATAGATCTCTATAGAACTACAAACCTGATCCCTACACCTGTACAGAGATGGTGATCATGGATCTCTATAAGAACTACAAACCTGATCCCTACACCTGTACAGAGATGGCGATCATGGATCTCTACAAGAACTACAAACCTGATCCCTACACCTGTACAGAGATGGCGATCATGGATCTCTATAAGAACTACAAACCTGATCCCTACACCTGTACAGAGATGGCGATCATGGATCTCTACAAGAACTACAAACCTGATCCCTACACCTGTACAGAGATGGCGATCATGGATCTCTACAAGAACTACAAACCTGATCCCTACACCTGTACAGAGATGGTGATCATGGATCTCTAGAAAAACTACAAACCTGATCCCTACACCTGTACAGAGATGGCGATCATGGGAAAAATAAACAATAAATTGCATATTTGGATAAAACCAACAAAATAATCCGATATCTCTGTCCTTTTAATAAGTACATTACAAAAAACAGCCATTGATCCCGCCAGAAATCCAGTGAGCTCTCAACTTCCTGTAGTAGGCTGACAACACGGCCTGTGCTGCACTGAAATCCCAAGCAGTGCTGTCAGCGGTCCCATGCCAAGAGTCCAGCAGGCTGGTTGTACTTGAAGTTGATAAATTGATCCATGGATGGATGGAATGTCAGCCAGTCCCTGATGATCCGGACGGGATTCCACCCATCTATGGCCGGCTGTACACCCCAAGTATGGGGAACATGGGAGACGGTCAGACATGGAATCTGCCTTTAGAGCCGCTGTGACATGACTGGGATATCCTCTGCTCTAGGCGGCCTTCACACAGCAGGATAGCAGAGGATCATTGGACGCATCCAGGAGTCGAAATGCTGCCTTTGGTCACAGCAATACTCTGTGCCAGGGGCCACCAAATGTAAGCAAAGGGCCACTTTATTATCCCTCAGAATTCAGAGGGGCCGGACTATGACCAGTAAGAGGAAAAAATGTCCTGGTGACAGTAACAATGCCCCATCGTTGGTGCCCCAATGACAGGGCATTCCTCCCACTGACACCAATGACAGGGCATTCCTCCCACTGACACCAATGACAGGGCATTCCTCCCACTGACACCAATGACAGGGCATTCCTCCCACTGACACCAATGACAGGGCATTCCTCCCACTGACACCAATGACAGGGCATTCCCCCCACTGACACCAATGACAGGGCATTCCTCCCACTGACACCAATGATAGGGCATTCCTCCCACTGACACCAATGACAGGGCATTCCTCCCACTGACACCAATGACAGGGCATTCCTCCCACTGACACCAATGACAGGGCATTCCTCCCACTGACACCAATGACAGGGCATTCCTCCCACTGACACCAATGACAGGGCATTCCTCCCACTGACACCAATGACAGGGCATTCCCCCCACTGACACCAATGACAGGGCATTCCCCCCACTGACACCAATGACAGGGCATTCCTCCCACTGACACCAATGACAGGGCATTCCTCCCACTGACACCAATGACAGGGCATTCCTCCCACTGACACCAATGATAGGGCATTCCTCCCACTGACACCAATGACAGGGCATTCCTCCCACTGACACCAATGACAGGGCATTCCTCCCACTGACACCAATGACAGGGCATTCCTCCCACTGACACCAATGATAGGGCATTCCTCCCACTGACACCAATGACAGGGCATTCCTCCCACTGACACCAATGACAGGGCATTTCTCCCACTGACACCAATGACAGGGCATTCCTCCCACTGACACCAATGACAGGGCATTCCTCCCACTGACACCAATGATAGGGCATTCCTCCCACTGACACCAATGAAAGTGCATTCCTCCCACTGACACCAATGATGGGGCACTATTCCTCCCACTGACACCAATGATGCGGCACTATTCCTCCTCCCACTGACACCAACGACAGGGCATTCCTCCCACTGGCACCAATGACAGGGCACTCCTCCCACTGACACCAATGACAGGGCATTCCTCCCACTGACACCAATGACAGGGCATTCCTCCCACTGACACCAATGACAGGGCATTCCTCCCACTGACACCAATGACAGGGCATTCCTCCCACTGACACCAATGACAGGGCATTCCTCCCACTGACACCAATGATAGGGCATTCCTCCCACTGACACCAATGATAGGGCATTCTTCCCACTGACACCAATGACAGGGCATTCCTCCCACTGATACCAATGATAGGGCATTTCTCCCACTGACACCAATGATAGGGCATTCCTCCCACTGACACCAATGACAGGGCATTCCTCCCACTGACACCAATGATAGGGCATTCCTCCCACTGACACCAATGAAAGTGCATTCCTCCCACTGACACCAATGATGGGGCACTATTCCTCCCACTGACACCAATGATGGGGCACTATTCCTCCCACTGACACCAATGATGGGACACTATTCCTCTCAATGACACCAATGATGAGGCAATATTCATATCACTGAATTAAAAAATGGGGCATAATTCCTACCACTGACAATGGGACACTATTCCTCCCAATGACACCAATGATGGGACAATATTCCTCTCACTGATACCAATGATGGGGCACTATTCCTCCCACTGATACCAATGATGGGGCACTAATCCCCCCACTGATACCAATGATGGGGCACTATTCCCCCCACTGATACCAATGATGGGGCACTAATCCCCCCACTGATACCAATGATGGGGCACTATTCCTCCCACTGATACCAATGATGGGGCACTATTCCTCCCACTGACACCAATGATGGGGCACTATTCCTCCCACTGACACCAATGATGGGACACTATTCCTCCCACTGATACCAATGATGGGGCACTATTCCCCCCACTGACACCAATGATGGGGCACTATTCCCCCCACTGACACCAATGATGGGGCACTATTCCTCCCACTAATACAAATGATGGGACACTATTCCCCCCACTGACATCAATGATGGGGCACTATTCCCCCCACTGACACCAATGATGGGGCACTATTCCTCCCACTGATACCAATGATGGGGCACTATTCCTCCCACTGACACCAATGATGGGGCACTATTCCTTCCACTGACACCAATGATGGGACACTATTCCTCCCACTGATACCAATGATGGGGCACTATTCCTCCCACTGACACCAATGATGGGGCACTATTCCTCCCACTGACACCAATGATGGGGCACTATTCCTCCCACTGACACCAATGATGGGGCACTATTCCTCCCACTGATACCAATGATGGGGCACTATTCCTCCCACTGACACCAATGATGGGGCACTATTCCTCCCACTGATACCAATGATGGGGCACTATTCCTCCCACTGATACCAATGATGGGGCACTATTCCTCCCACTGACACCAATGATGGGGCACTATTCCCCCCACTAACACCAATGATGGGGCACTATTCCTCCCACTGATATTAATGATGGGGCACTATTCCTCCTACTGACATCAATGATGGGGCACTATTCCTCCCACTGACACCCTTTATGGGGCACTATTCCCTCCACTGATACTAATGATGGGGCACTATTCCTCCCACTGACACCAATGATGGGGCACTATTCCTCCCACTGACACCAATGATGGGGCACTATTCCTCCCACTGACAACAATGATGGGGCACTATTCCTCCCATTGACACCAATGATAGGACACTATTCCTCCCACTGACACCCTTTATGGGACACTATTTCCCATAACTGGGAAACATAAGATGTGTATGGCTCAAATCAAAGCCGCACAGTAATGCGGCTTGCATGTAATTTGGACAGAAATGCGGTGCGATTCCTATGCGATTACACGTGGTGTCCCACACCTGATAGTGTGAACCCGGGCTCAGAAAATACAAATCTGATCCCTACACTTGTACATTGATGGTGATAATGGATATAAAAGCTGTACGTATTCTAAGCAGCTGCTGGATTATTTTTAAAGGTAGCGGAAGGGAGTCCCGCCCTTCCTCCCGCCGCCGCTTTTATTGGGCTCTCCCGAGAATGCTCTCTTGTAATGGTGATCAGAGCGCCTAACTAGCTCCTTGATGGCTATTACAAGCAGCAGAAGGGGACATTTCTCTCCTTCACCACCTTGCTCAGGCTCACCCGTCCCATCAGGACCACCAGCTGACGTGTCCGGGATCGGCTTTGATAGGACCTTGGTTATGGTACCCCAGAAGCGATGACCGCACACCACTTCCAGTTTCCCCGGAGAGTAAACGGCGCCATTTTCAAAGAAATAAAAGCATTTAATGACAGCGATCTTGGTGTTTTGAATGGTTTTAAGTGCAGAGGAGGGATCTGGGGGTCTTATTGACCACAGATCCCTCCTCAAAGAGGACCTGTCACAGGCCTATTTCTGTCACAAGCAATCCAAAATAAATAAATAAAGCACAAGTCTAAAAAAAAATAAAAAAATAAAAAAAATTAAAGTGCCCCCCCCCAGCTCAAAGGTAAACGCATCGGTCCCGCACACAGTTTTCCCGACACATGTGAGGTATCACCGCGAACGTCAGGTCCTGGGCAGTAATTCTAGCACCAGATCACCTGTGTAGATCTAAGGCAGTCACCTGTAAAGGCTTTTAAAGCGTCGCCTATGGATAATAAAACGTCTGCGGTTTTTCAGCGTTGCACGGGCGTGCGCTGTTTTACAGCGTGACATGTTAGGTATCTATTTACTCGGCGTAACATCATCCTTTTATATTTTACCAAAAAAAAATTGGGTCACATATTGTGTTTTTCTGCATTAAAATACAAAAAGTGTATTTTTTCGCCCCCCAAATAATACGTTTGAAAAACGGCTGCGCACATAAAAAATTGCAACACCCCCCAGTATATTCAGGGGGGTTCTAATACCTTTCCTAGCAAAAATACTGATGGTAACAGGTAAAAAGTGTCAGAAAAAGCCTGGTCTTCCATGGATACAGAACACTGACATTAACCCCTCCCCCCCAAGTCCAAGGAGGAGGAGGTGTGGAGGATATTACCCACAATGCCCTGTCCTGTCAGTACACAGTGCCTTTGACTCACCTGCTGTGACCCGTACTCAGATGGCGGTGGTGGACAGGTCAGCGCTCCTCCTCCTCGCACTGACAGGACGCCGCTTCTTCCAGCTTGCAGCTCCCGCCCACATCACGTGGGGACCAATGGCCGCGCACCCGGCTCTCCTCAGGAGACAAGGGTCTGGCTGCAGAATGGAGCTCAACTCAATATACATTGTAAAGCGCTGAGAAAACCGTTGGCGCCATATAAATCCTGTATAATGATATAAATCCTGTATAATAATATAAATCCTGCGTAATAACATAAATCCTGTATAAAAATATAAATCCTGTATAATAATATAAATCCTGTATAATGATATAAATCCTGTATAATAATATAAATCCTGTATAATGATATAAATCCTGTATAATAATATAAATCCTGTATAATGATATAAATCCTGTATAATAATATAAATCCTGTATAATGATATAAATCCTGTATAATGATATAAATCCTGTATAATAATATAAATCCTGTATGATATAAATCCTGTATAATAATATAAATCCTGTATAATAATATAAATCCTGTATAATGATATAAATCCTGTATAATAATATAAATCCTGTATAATGATATAAATCCTGTATAATGATATAAATCCTGTATAATGGGCGCATGCGCGGCCGGCACCCGGATGGACGTGACTTACTAGCGGCTCCGTCCACCCGCCAGCATTGAGCGGCACACACCGGCTCTGGGGACAACAAACAGCTCTCAGCCCTACCTGACAGGCACCCGCACCTTGGTGATCATGCCCCGCAGAAGGAAAACCCCGGGGCAGCCAGGGAAACTCACTGATTTCTTCCCGGCCGTCGGGTCGGGAATCCAAGATGGCGCCCGCAGCAGCAGCATGCAGGGAGGCAGAGGCAGCCATGAGGAGGACTACAGGGATCAGCAGACGGATCCTAGGCTGAGACAGTCATTATACCCAGGGGACCCTGGTGAATTGTCACCTCCATTATCCCCCACATCCAGCAGCCCAGCAAAATCTCGGCCACGTCTAGACCATGACCCTGACCCCTCATATCAGGCCTTAAATCTTCCACCTCAGCCACCTCATGCACCCTTTCCTGACATAGATGCGTTCCCTGCATCTGATCAACCGCTGACAGAAATTTGCATGAAAAATATGCTTTCATCACTACGGCAGACCCTGCACACAGATATTTCCACATCGCTCAACCAAATTACTTGCATTATAAACCAACAAGAACGCAGAATACAGCACATTGAAACTAGTATGGGAGAAATCATAACGGCACATAATGATCTGATTGACGCTCATACGGACCACACTTCTGACATCGAACAAATCAACTTAAAATTAGCCGACCTAGAGGACAGATCACGCCGCAACAACATTAAATTTAGAGGGATACCTGAATCAGTTACCAACGAGACACTGCTCCCTTATCTACAACAATACATCAAAACCCTCATCCCAACGATTCCTGACCTGGAGCTTGCGATTGATCGAGCCCACAGACTACCCAAACCTTCATTCTTACCAGCGACTATTCCTAGAGATGTATTGGCCCGTATACATTTTTACCATATCAAAGAGAAAATCATGACAGCGGCCAGGAACCCACCTCCACTCCCGCCAACGCACACTAATCTTAGATTATATGCAGATCTATCAAAAGCCACACTTCTCAACAGGAAAAAAATGATTTCTATTACCAAGGCCCTAAGAAATCATAACATAGCCTACCAATGGGGTTTCCCTACAAAGCTAACAGTGCGGCACCAAGGCAGGCTTTTCACAATCAGATCCCTTGAAGCAGGCCTAGATCTTCTCAAAGCATGGAATATCATACCCGTAGACGCACAGGAAACTGCTCTCCCTCCTATTCAACATATGGAGGCGTCATAACTAATAACGGAAAACAAGGTACACGAAACTAAACTATATAAGAACTCGTCCCCAGAGATTCTTTTTAAATACCGTTATACTGGCGATCGGCCTAAAATTGCTGAAACTCGCTCTACAAGTTTACACTTGACCTGACCCCATAGGCGGTCAAGATTTGTTCAACCCCCCAGTTTTGAAGTAGCTATGGAAGCTACTCGATTCCCTTGTATTTTCCACAAGGTCTTTTTTATTGTTTTATGTTACCCTCCCCCTCCTTACACGTGGCACCATTACTTATCTACCCTCAATCTAAGATCTAACCACTTCGAACTTACATGGAAAACTAAATACTGCTTACCATTCGCACCCAATATAAGCTGCAGTGATATAAATATTATCTCTCACAAACGGACATTCATTGAAAAACGCCTCTATCAAATAACAACCCGTTTAAATACACAGCTCAGGAATGGACTATTAAATGATTAACATCACATCCCTCAATGTACGAGGCCTTAATTCTCCCTTCAAGAGATCGATGCTCTCCAAAGAAATAAGGAAATCCCAAGCCGATATTATCTTCATACAAGAGACCCACTTAGCCACGGGGAAAATTCCAAAATTACAGCTTCATCACTTCTCCCAAATATTTATGGCAACTGAAACCAAAAAAAAGAATGGAGTTCTCACCGCCATTAAAGACTCTATCTCACTCCGTACTATCTCAAGCACAGCCGATCCGCATGGCCGATATCATATCTTAGTGTGTAAAATAAATGATATGACCTACACCCTAGTAAATGTTTACGGCCCAAACAGTAAACAACTGTTCTTTTTCCGCAAGCTTTACAAAATCATATTACGCCACAAACAAGGCAGACCCATCATCGGAGGTGATCTCAATGTAATGGGTAATCCGCTTTTAGATTCATCTTCCAATAAAAAACCCACCAAACTGAATCTTAATCATTTTCTACATGATCACGATCTATACGACATCTGGAGATGTCAACATGGAACAGAGAGAGATTACACCTACTACTCCCCTCCTCACCTCTCGTATTCGAGAATCGACAATTTCATCACCGACAAGTGGACATTACAACACGTGAGATCATCCAAAATCGGAACCATAACTTGGTCAGACCACGCTCCGATCAGTATATTCTTAGACGACGATCTACGCTCCGCAATCCCACCTATTTGGAGATTGGATTCTTCACTTCTGAACAACCCAGAAAATCAGAAGCATATCCTAGACGCCCACAAACTCTTTTTCGACACGAACTCTACCCCAGATATCTCAATCACTACACTTTGGCTAACATACAAAGCCTACATGAGAGGTATCCTCATACAATTGAAATCCCGCACAAATAGACAGAGATCCCAACAAATAGACCAACTACTGAATTCTATCCGCTTACATGAAACAATAAACAAACAGACCCCAAACCCTTCTACATCCGCGACCCTAAATTTAGAAAGAAATAAACTACGCTCTATTTTACTCCACAATTATGATTAGAGATGAGCGAATCGAACCAGGCGAAGTGGAATTAGTTTCGAATTTCAGGAAAAATTTGATTCGTGCCGAATCCGAATATTAGCCAACTTCGGATGCACGAATCGAATTTTCCCCGATCGTCCGATTTTCATCCCTTCTACAGCCGGCAAAAAGTGTATCTGCAGAGCTCCGCTATTTCTGACAGTTCTCTGACATTCACATTTACAGCGGTTGAAACATTGTATCTATTTGTTTCCATTTAGGATACAGATGTTTTTATTCTTCATTTATGGAAACAAATAGATACAATGTTTCAACCGCTGTAAATGTGAATGTCAGAGAACTGTCAGAAATAGCGGAGCTCTGCAGATACACTTTTTGCCGGCTTGGAATTCTTCTTATTTTCATCCTACTTCTTCTTCTTCTTCATCCTCATCCTCAGAAGAAGAAGAAGAAGAGGATGAGGAAGAAGAAGAAGAAGTAGGATGAAAATAAGAAGAATTTCAAGCCGGCAAAAAGTGTATCTGCAGAGCTCCTCTATTTCTGACAGTTCTCTGACATTCACATTTACAGCGGTTGAAACATTGTATCTATTTGTTTCCATAAATGGAAACAAATAGATACAATGTTTCAACCGCTGTAAATGTGAATGTCAGAGAACTGTCAGAAATAGCGGAGCTCTGCAGATACACTTAGCGGAGCTCTGCAGATACACTTTTTGCCGGCTTGGAATTCTTCTTATTTTCATCCTACTTCTTCTTCTTCATCCTCATCCTCAGAAGAAGAGGATGAGGATGAAGAAGAAGTAGGATGAAAATAAGAAGAATTCCAAGCCGGCAAAAAGTGTATCTGCAGAGCTCCTCTATTTCTGACAGTTCTCTGACATTCACATTTACAGCGGTTGAAACATTGTATCTATTTGTTTCCATGAATGGAAACAAATAGATACAATGTTTCAACCGCTGTAAATGTGAATGTCAGAGAACTGTCAGAAATAGCGGAGCTCTGCAGATACACTTAGCGGAGCTCTGCAGATACACTTTTTGCCGGCTTGGAATTATTCTTATTTTCATCCTACTTCTTCTTCTTCATCCTCAGAAGAAGAAGAAGAGGATGAGGATGATGAAGAAGAAGAAGTAGGATGAAAATAAGAAGAATTCCAACCCGGCAAAAAGTGTATCTGCAGAGCTCCTCTATTTCTGACAGTTCTCTGACATTCACATTTACAGCGGTTGAAACATTGTATCTATTTGTTTCCATAAATGGAAACAAATAGATACAATGTTTCAACCGCTGTAAATGTGAATGTCAGAGAACTGTCAGAAATAGCGGAGCTCTGCAGATACACTTAGCGGAGCTCTGCAGATACACTTTTTGCCGGCTTGGAATTCTTATTTTCATCCTACTTCTTCTTCTTCATCCTCATCCTTAGAAGAAGAGGATGAGGATGAAGAAGAAGTAGGATGAAAATAAGAAGAATTCCAAGCCGGCAAAAAGTGTATCTGCAGAGCTCCTCTATTTCTGACAGTTCTCTGACATTCACATTTACAGCGGTTGAAACATTGTATCTATTTGTTTCCATTCATGGAAACAAATAGATACAATGTTTCAACCGCTGTAAATGTGAATGTCAGAGAACTGTCAGAAATAGCGGAGCTCTGCAGATACACTTAGCGGAGCTCTGCAGATACACTTTTTGCCGGCTTGGAATTCTTCTTATTTTCATCCTACTTCTTCTTCTTCTTCCTCATCCTCAGAAGAAGAAGAGGATGAGGATGAAGAAGAAGAAGAAGAAGAAAAAGAAGTAGGATGAAAATAAGAAGAATTCCAAGCCGGCAAAAAGTGTATCTGCAGAGCTCCTCTATTTCTGACAGTTCTCTGACATTCACATTTACAGCGGTTGAAACATTGTATCTATTTGTTTCCATGAATGGAAACAAATAGATACAATGTTTCAACTGCTGTAAATGTGAATGTCAGAGAACTGTCAGAAATAGCGGAGCTCTGCAGATACACTTAGCGGAGCTCTGCAGATACACTTTTTGCCGGCTTGGAATTCTTCTTATTTTCATCCTACTTCTTCTTCTTCTTCCTCATCCTCAGAATAAGAAGAGGATGAGGATGAAGAAGAAGAAGAAGAAGAAGAAGAAAAAGAAGTAGGATGAAAATAAGAAGAATTCCAAGCCGGCAAAAAGTGTATCTGCAGAGCTCCTCTATTTCTGACAGTTCTCTGACATTCACATTTACAGCGGTTGAAACATTGTATCTATTTGTTTCCATAAATGGAAACAAATAGATACAATGTTTCAACCGCTGTAAATGTGAATGTCAGAGAACTGTCAGAAATAGCGGAGCTCTGCAGATACACTTAGCGGAGCTCTGCAGTCACAGTTTTTGCCGGCTTGGAATTCTTCTTATTTTCATCCTACTTCTTCTTCTTCTTCATCCTCAGAAGAAGAGGATGAGGATGAAGAAGAAGAAGAAGTAGGATGAAAATAAGAAGAATTCCAAGCCGGCAAAAAGTGTATCTGCAGAGCTCCTCTATTTCTGACAGTTCTCTGACATTCACATTTACAGCGGTTGAAACATTGTATCTATTTGTTTCCATAAATGGAAACAAATAGATACAATGTTTCAACCGCTGTAAATGTGAATGTCAGAGAACTGTCAGAAATAGCGGAGCTCTGCAGATACACTTAGCGGAGCTCTGCAGATACACTTTTTGCCGGCTTGGAATTCTCCTTCTTCTCATCCTTCTTCTTCTTCTCATCCTTCTTCTTCTTCTCATCCTTCTCCTTCTTCTCATCCTTCTTCTTCTCATCCTTCTTCTTCTTCTCATCCTTCTCCTTCTTCTCATCCTTCTTCTTCTTCTCATCCTTCTTCTCATCCTTCTCCTTCTTCTCATCCTTCTTCTTCTTCTCATCCTTCTTCTCATCCTTCTTCTTCTCATCCTTCTTCTCATCCTTCTCCTTCTTCTCCTTCTTCTCATCCTTCTCCTTCTTCTCATCCTTCTTCTTCTTCTCATCCTTCTTCTTCTTCTCATCCTTCTCCTTCTTCTCATCCTTCTTCTTCTTCTCATCCTTCTTCTTCTCATCCTTCTCCTTCTTCTCATCCTTCTCCTTCTTCTCATCCTTCTCCTTCTTCTCATCCTTCTCCTTCTTCTTCTTCTCATCCTTCTCCTTCTTCTCATCCTTCTCCTTCTTCTCATCCTTCTCCTTCTTCTCATCCTTCTTCTTCTTCTCATCCTTCTTCTTCTTCTCATCCTTCTCCTTCTTCTCATCCTTCTTCTTCTCATCCTTCTTCTTCTTCTCATCCTTCTCCTTCTTCTCATCCTTCTTCTTCTTCTCCTCATCCTTCTTCTCCTCATCCTTCTTCTTCTCATCCTTCTCCTTCTTCTCATCCTTCTCCTTCTTCTCCTTCTTCTCATCCTTCTCCTTCTTCTCATCCTTCTCCTTCTTCTCATCCTTCTCCTTCTTCTCATCCTTCTCCTTCTTCTCATCCTTCTCCTTCTCCTTCTTCTCATCCTTCTCCTTCTTCTCATCCTTCTCCTTCCTCATCTCCAAGGGCATTTAAATTAAAGGTACAGTGTTCTGCACTAATATAAAGGCTCTCTGAAGCCTAGAAACCCTTTTTATAAGTTAAATTCGCAGCGAATAAATTCGCATCGAATCGAATTTCTTCCTCAAATTCGGCGAATCAGCCCAATCGAATTTTTGAATAATTCGCTCATCTCTAATTATGATACTAATCTTCAAAAAACAAATTCTATGCTCTGGGAAACAAGGCAAACTCACTCCTCGCTAAAATTGTCAAACAAAAGCGAATCAAAACTAAAATCTCCACAATCCAACATCCTACCACTCACACCACATTAACTAATCCGCAGGATATAGCTAATGCTTTTGCAATATACTACCAGAATCTATACAATATAAAAGATGACCCAAATACAACCCAGCCAACGACTCTCTCCATTAGCGATTTCCTACAGGACATAAATCTCCCTCGCATTACCCCTCCCCAACTTGAATCGATTTCTGTACCGATATCACCATCAGAGATTAAGAAAGCCATAAACACTCTCCCCTTAAACAAATCGCCAGGAAACGACGGCTACACTAATGAATTTTACAAGTCACTAGAACCCAATCTTACCTCTCACCTATCTGCACTATATAACCATGCCGCAACCAATGGGGAATTCCCCTCTGACATGCTACAGTCCACAATCACTACTATCCCAAAACCGGGCAAAGATCCCCAATTCATACACAACTACAGACCGATTTCATTACTCAATACGGACATAAAAATATATGCCAAAATAATTGCCCTACGATTGCTTCCATACTTACCTACGCTCATCCACCCAGACCAAGTGGGATTTATACCTGGTAGACAAGCCCCTGACGCTACAAGACAAATTATTTCACTACTACATCATCTTGAGACCAAAAATCAACCCTCTATCCTCCTATCACTAGATGCGGAAAAAGCATTTGATCGAATCCACTGGAAATTTATGAACCTCACTTTACAAAAATTCGGAATAACAGACTGGATGCTCTCAGCGATCCTATCTCTCTACTCCAAACCCACTGCCAGAGTACTGACCAATGGCACACTCTCACAGCCTTTCTGCATATCAAACGGCACCAGACAAGGATGCCCTTTATCCCCCATAATTTTAGCCTTACTTATTGAACCATTAGCAACTAATCTTAGAAACGACCCAACCTTCACGGGAATTACACTCCACCAACATGAACACAAACTGAGTCTTTTTGCAGATGATATTATCCTTATGGTTACGAACCCCTATAGTTCACTTCACTCAATACGTACACATATACGCAGATACGCAGATGTCTCATACTACAAACTTAATGAACCAAAATCATCTATACTAAACCTGCACACGCCTATTGAAACCCAAGCTTTAATATCCACACATTTTCCCTTTACCTGGGAAAAACATAGCATACCCTATCTAGGGATCAAACTCACTGCAACTACTAACCAACTCTATGCAACTAATTTTAAACCCTTATTGGAATCCATTCCTCAAGAACTAAAGTGCTTACGCACATCCACATTATCGACTTTAGGTAGAGTAGCAACCATAAAATTGTGCATATTACCTAAAATACTATATATATTTCGGACGCTTCCTATACCAATCACCCACACCTTTTTCGCTAAACTTCAAGCCACACTAAACAAATTTTTTATGGAACTCTAAAAGACCCAGATGCTCTACGAACCTATTACTACGTCCTCCCTCCAGAGGTGGAGCGGGTCTTCCTCACTTAAAATCATACTACCAAGCCGCTTTACTGGACCAGCTCTACTTCTGGTGGCACCCTACCGATGAAAAGATTTGGACCAAAATGGAAACTTCCTTGGGCCTACCACACTCAATAACAGACACATTATTCATACCCAGAGCAGCTCAACCTAAAACCCTACAAACACACCCCTGCATAAAGGCTTCTCTAAATTCTTGGTTTGATTTCTCAACCCACACCCAAGGAAACACAAGCAATGTGAGAATCCTCACCCCCTTATCATCCCTACACTTCCTCACTCCTCACTTAAACATATCAACATGGAGAGGCCTCGATATCCTTCACATAAGTGATATTTACACAAACCACAAATTAAATTCCTTCTCTGTTGTCCAGCGGAAATTTGGTCTTCCTGATAGGGAGCAATTCACTTATATGCGCATATCCCACTCCATTTACAAAACAAAAATACCATTTGAAATAGAAATTCCTGCAACCGCACAGCACTTCTTTGAAAGGAAACAATATCCTAAGAAAGGAATTTTGACTTTCTATTCACTCATTACCGAGTCACAATTCACTACATATACCTCTTCCTTAATCAATTGGGAACAAAATCTCCGCCAAACAATAACCCCAAACATTTGGGAAAAAACATTCGCCATTACCTTTAAAGCTTCCAAATGTAGTTCCCATTGGGAAACATATTTAAAAATACTGCATCATTGGTACTTAACCCCAACCAAACTATCCTTATTTTACCCTCAACATTCGCATACATGCTGGAGACATTGCGGAGAAAAAGGAACACTTCTACACATTCTCTGGACATGTAAATTGCTCAAATCATACTGGAACAAGGTCTTCCAGATAATCTCCTTAATCACAGGAACCTTAGTAACTCCAAATCCCGCCTTAGCGCTTCTCCACATTGGTATAGGCTCATTCCCTATAAATGTACGCACCATTATCATCCACATTTTAGCAGCAGCAAAAACTAACATCACCAGACTATGGAGATCCATCACCACCCCATCAGTGTCCCGCCTCATATCTGACCTTAACCTCCAATGCGCAATGGAGAGGAGAATAGCAATTTGCAATTCCTCCTTCCACAAATTTACAATCCATTGGTCGCGATGGTTAAATAATCCCAGATGCGTAATAACATGATATGAGTACAATACTTCCTACCCGTACTCCATTGGTGCTTTTCCTCCCCTCCCCCTTCTTTATGTTTTTTTTTGTTCTTACGTTCCATTACCCCCTCACTTCATACTTTCCCCATCCCTACACCTCACTAGTTTTCTAGAAAGGTTCACAATACGCTGAGCATACCTCTCATGTAAATAAATTGAGGACACATAGGTCCCCCGGCCACTTGGTGGGGAACCTCCTCTTCTCTCCTAACCTTTCTCCCTGCATATTGTTTTTCTCAAATGTGAATCAAACAAGATTGATTTTCTCATATTATCTTGTTTTTTTTTTCTTTGTATGTTGAAATTTCAATAAAAATATTTGAATATAAATCCTGTATAATAATATAAATCCTATATAATGATATAAATCCTGTATAATAATATAAATCCTGTATAATGATATAAATCCTGTATAATGATATAAATCCTGTATAATAATATAAATCCTGTATAATGATATAAATCCTGTATAATGATATAAATCCTGTATAATAATATAAATCCTGTATAATGACATAAATCCTGTATAATAATATAAATCCTGTATAATAATATAAATCCTGCCTGAGGGCCCGGGGTCAGTAAGGGGCCCCATGAGATGCCCCTGGTACCTTTTTCATAGGCTTTTATGCATTTGAGCAAGGACACAGGGACCCCATGATCCCTAATTGCCCGGGGGCCCCATGAGTTGTCAGTCCGCCCCTGATAATGATATAAATCCTGTATAATGATATAAATCCTGTATAATAACAGGAAACATGTGACCTTCACTCCACCTTTTTTTTCAATTGAATGAACTTTAGTGTAACAGACAACCAATAGACACAACTCCAGGAAGTGGAGGTCACATGTGTCCGGTTACATATATCCTTTTTGTACTTTCCACAGGGGGTCTGGCTGCAGACTGGAGCTCCACTCTGGACAGGAAACGTCCCTCCACTCCAACGTTAGTTTATCATCTGCAGTGTACATGGGCCCTTAGTGAACTTTATTGTAACAATGTGTGGCTGCAGAGTGGAGCTCCACTCAAAAACAAATATGTGACCTCCACTCCACTTTTTTTTTATTTAATAAACTTTCATGTAAACAACCTATAGACTCAACTCCAGAGGGGTCTGGCTCTAGACTGGAGGTGGAGTGAAGCTCCATTCTGCAGCCAGACTCCATTACCTTCACCCCCCCTGGCGGTATTCCCGAGTGTAGCTCGGGGTTAACTTTCAGTACCACAAGCAGTAACCTGAGCTACACTCGGGAATATTCTGCAGCGTTGCTCCGGGATCCCTCCAGCACTTACCTTGTCCTGCGCTCCCCTGATGTCCCCCCTGCAGTGTCCCCGGCCATCTCCTCCGGCCGATGTCGGCATCTGTCTTCTGGGTTCGGTTCCCTGCGACGTCGGTACGTACGGGGGACGGAACTGGCGGGAAATTTGAACATAGTAAAAATGACATTTACTAAAATCACATAGTATAACATTCCTGTATCAAACCATTTCACATACATTTTGTCCCGAGTGCTTTGTCCGGCGCCCTGCCTGCATTTTTACTGTTCTTTCTGCATGGAAACTGAGAAACGTCCATGGCGTCCAAAAAGCGTCCCTTTAGGTCAGACGCGGTTTCAGACCGGCAAGAGAACAGCGATAGTAAATCAGAACCACTTGCAGAATTGAGTGATAATGATTCGTGGGGGAAATTCCTCATCAGACACTGAAAACGATTCTGCGATTTTGCTCAGTGGTGTGCGAACTTAGCGCTTTATTTCACATTTCAGTGTTTTTGGTTTGATTATATTCTAGAATTACATTAATTATTATATTATTATTTTTTATGATTATTTATTATATTATAATTTATGATTTCAGGTTTCAAATTTGATCACACCCGGGATGTTTACTAGATTCTTGTTCGGACAGATTTCAGTGAGTTATTCCTAAAAATTACAGGCTAACAATAAAAAACCAACATATTTCCATGCAAAAAAATGTACCGCTTTGAGCACAGAAATATGGACATCATCAGACCGCTAGGGAGGTTAATTTTAACACTTTACTTTTCTGTTGATCTTTGATTTTTATACCCAATTCTCTTTCCCATTTTTGTAAGAATGTCGGAATTCCAGCTCCCATGAGTTCAGATAAGATCTTATAAATCCTTGATGTTATATGTTTACAATTCATCTTTGAACTCATCAATTTTTCAAATGGTAGCATCTCTTCCGCCATCCTCAGTGGCTGGGGGAGTGTTGAGAGACAAAATGTCCTAATTGACTATATCTCAGTTCATCTAGTGCAACAAATGTATTCTAATTCCTGAAAAGTGCGTATTTTCCCTTTATCTATTATATCTCACAAACGTGTATTTCTATCTTTAAACCATTTCCCCGATACCTCCTCTGCTGAAAAAATTACAGGAAGACTTTATAATCAGAGTATAGCATCAAGTCAATGAAACTCCTGGGATATTAATCTGGTCAGGCAATGAAATTTTAGCAAAATGGACTCGCCTGCTGCATAATTTTTTCACTTTGATTTTCAGGATGTCCTTGAATTCAGTCCTCTGCGGGTTGATCATTTTCATTTCCATTTCCTTACGTTCCTAACACATTACCCCGTCCATGTCAGTATAGAGATCAAGTATGATATTTTTCCCCATTGAGATCCGATGTGTTTTCAAAGTGTTCCTGTAATTTTTTAAAGAGATATAGATATGGGGCGCATGCGTGGCCAGGGACGATGGCGGCTGTGATTTAGCTGAGCTCCGCTCATCCCCGGCCAGCACGGACTCACCCGACACGCGCCACTGCGGTCCGGCATCAGGGAGAGACCTTCATGGGGAAGATAGGGAAGATAGGGCGCTGGAAGCCACAGGATCCGCGGCCATCGCCACTCCGGCGGTTCCTATCCAGGCCGCAATCCCCGGCCTCTAGTATGGCCAGGAACACAGGGAGAGATCTCGCCCCCCCGGTGGTCACGGAGGGTACTGCACCCTCATGTACTCCAGCTTCCATGCCTGCTGCTGCCCTGATTCAGACCCAGATGGAGGACTCTGATCCCCAGCATATAACTGGGGGGGCAGTGGAATACTCTGCACCAGGGAATCATCCTCCCTCCACCCAGATATCTCAGCAGACCATTCCGTCTCCTTCCCTCACAATTTCAGCGTTAGATGACAAGTTGCAAATTTTTTTACGCAATATTACCGCGTCTATATCCGCTGAAATTGGAAAGCTGGCATTGGATCTCAGAGGGGAAATTGCTCAGATTGGAGACCACACGGATAAATTGGAAAATGAGTTTGATGATTTGGTGCAATACGTTCATGCTCTGGAGGAGGATAACGCATATTTAAAGCATTCTATGTCCCAAATGCAGCTCCAGCAAGAGGATTTAGAAAACAGGGAACGGCGCCAAAATATCCGTATACGCGGTATGTCCGAATCTATTGCTGACACGCAATTACAACGTCACCTTCTGTCCTTCTTTACCGAAACTGCTCCCTTGGTTCCAGAAGCAGATTGGCGTATGGACAGGGCTCATCGCTCCTTGGGCCCAAAACCTGTTGAAGGCACCAGACCACGCGACGTCATAGTTCGCTTCCACTTTTTTCAAAGCAAAGAAGCCTTATTATCAGCTGTTCGTCACAAATCATCTCTGGAATTTAACGGTGACAGACTCCAACTCTTCTGCGACCTGTCCCCGATTACCCTGGCCAAGCGGCGAGCCCTGAAGCCGATCACCACACACCTTCAACAACATCATGTCCCTTATCGATGGGGGTTCCCCTTCTGGCTGGTCGTGACTAGGGACAATACCCAAGTTGTGCTCCGTGATCTTCATGAGGTGGATTCCTTCTTAAAGCTCCTGGGACTTCCACCTTTGTCAGAGGATGTGTCCCCTCTGCCACCAACTCCGTCTCGTCCATCCGCCACCCCCAACAAAATCTGGACTCCAGTCCGCGGAGGTCGGAAGAGACTTTCACGTACCCCACAGCGTCCACGTCACCCTCGGTCAACCGATCCGCCTGTCTGAAGATTCTCTGGGGTGACCTTCCGATGTGTTTCCGGTGACGATCCTTCCCTCCTGGTTTTTTACATAATTTTTCCTCAGGTTTCTCTTTTTTGTCCGGCCGAACCATTGTTGGGTGCATTTTTCACTTTTGTTTTGTCTGGCCGTGCATGACGACCTTTCTGATGTCTTGGTTGTCGTGCTGCTCCCGATTCTGTCTAGCCATAGGCCTAGACGACTTGGGCCAAATTGTTGCTCCCAAGTTTATATCCTCGCGGATACTTATGTCAATCTCTGTGTTTATACCTTCCTGTGTTATTTTACTGTTTTTTGTTTTCTATTCTATTACATCAATGGTATTTCATTTCTTTTTTATGCTAACACATTTGCTTCAATCCTTGTTATTTTATAATGGCTTTGAGGTTTCTGTCATATAATGTCAAGGGCCTCAACTCCATTCAAAAACGGTGGATGGCTTTGAGGGAATTTCGATCCTCAGGAGCAGATACTATTTTTGTCCAAGAGACCCATTTCAAATCAGCTGGCTCCTTTCGTTTTGCCTTGAGATTTTTTCCCCAAGCCTATTCGGCCTTTGATCCTTCTGGGAAGGCTGGGGTGGCAATCTTGATTGGGTCGCACTGCTCCCTTCGGGTTGTTTCCTCCAAAGTTGACCAAAAAGGTCGCTTCATTATTTTGGAATGTATGCTTGGTGACACTCCCCTTGTTCTGTTGAATTTATACGCCCCTAATACAGGTCAATTGCAATTTCTTTCCCAAACACTCGCTGACTTAGATTATTTTTCTACTTTGCATGTGATTGTTGGGGGTGATTTTAATTTGATTTGTTCCCCCCATAAAGACAGGAAAGTTCTTTTTGAGTCCACACCCTCAAAGCGGCAATGCTCCTCTTCAAAATCCTTTCGTAGACTGATAAGGGAGCATCGTCTCTTCGACGCTTGGCGGATTAAACACCCCCTCCATATACAATTTACTTTCTATTCCACTCCTCACCGTAGCTTCTCCCGCTTAGATCACTTTTTCATCTCTGCCCCACTGCTTCCACTCTTGGTCTCTTCTGAAATTAACCCCATTACCTGGTCTGACCACGCCTCTCTGACTTTAAACCTTTTCTTTCCTCCTGCTATACCCAAACCATGTCATTGGCGCCTTAATGAGACCTTCCTTTCCACAGACCATCTTAGGGATGAATTGTCTCGGGGACTTGATACCTATTTTACCCTCAATGCTGGCTCCGTAGCCTCTTCCTCAATTTTATGGGAGGCCCATAAGGCGGTATTTCGAGGACTCTGTATTTCTATGGGTTCTCGTTTAAAAAAATCTGCGGCGAGTGCTAGGGCCTCTCTTGTACATCAACTATCTTTGGCGGAACGACGGTTGATAACCAGGCCGTCCATTTCTGGACTCCGGAGGGTAACCTTTTTACGTGACCAAATTAAAACTCTTGACTCCAGTAAGTCTGCACAATCCCTCTTATGGGTTAAACAGAAATTTTACGAATTTTCCAACAAACCTCATCGTATGTTAGTCAATCGACTTAAAGCTCAGTCTCCTTCTACGATGCCTGATCTTTTAATCCAACCAAACGGAAGCCCTACCTATGATCCTCAGGTCATGGCAACCCTTTTTGGCTCATAATATGAGAAAATGTATAACTGTCTGATCCCAGATCTTCACCCGCCTCTCACACAGTTATCCTTTGATAATTTTTTTGACCCCTTGTCACTTCCGAGACTATCACCCCAAGACATTGCCACCCTTAATGCTGACATTACGCTAGAGGAACTACTTGACACAATTAAACACCTCCCCTCTCGTAAAGCCCCGGGTCCAGATGGATTGCCCTACTCCTATTATAAATCCTTTATTGGTATCCTGGCTCCTCATCTCCTTTCCCTTTATAGAGACCTTTTTAAGGGGGTCACACCCCAGACTGAATTTTCACGTGCCTATATCTCGGTTATCCCTAAACCCAATAAAGATCATGCTATTGTAGACAACTACCGCCCCATTGCCCTACTTAATTCCGATTACAAGATTTTCACTAAAATTTTGGCCAACTGACTGTCCGGGATTATTCCCAATCTCATACATAGGGACCAAGTGGGCTTTGTACCTTCCAAAAAAGCTGCAGATAACACCAGGAGAACTATTGATCTGGTTAACCGATCCTCCACCCCTGCTGTGTTATTGAGCTTGGACGCTCAAAAAGCTTTCGACCGTTTAGGTTGGCCTTACATGTTCATGGTCTTGGAGAGATTTGGTTTTAGGGGCCAATTTGTAGCGGCCTTGAAGGCCCTTTATTCTTCCCCATTTTCACAGGTCAGATTAGCCTCTTTTCTTTCCCTCCCTTTTCAGATGTCAAATGGCACACGTCAGGGTTGTCCTCTCTCTCCTTTGCTGTTTATTCTTTGCCTGGAACCATTAGCCACCTCCATCAGGTCGAATCCGGATATTCGCGGGATACATTCCCATACCCATGAGTACAAATTATCGCTGTTTGCAGACGACATTCTCCTCACACTCACGAGTCCCCATACCTCTTTACCGATTTTGCATCAGACCTTGAAACAATTTGGGGCTATATCAGGCTACAAAGTCAACACGTCTAAAACTGAGGCACTCCCAATACACGTCCCACCTATCGCTCTATCCTCGCTTCAGGAAGCCTTTCCCTACCGGTGGTGCACCCACTCTTTAAAATATTTAGGTACTAATCTTACTTCCTCTTACCAATCCATATACGAGGCCAATTTCCCTCCACTATTTATAGCAATTTCTCGCTCTCTGAAACACTGGGATGCCCTGCCCATTTCTTTCCGCGGACGTATTAACGTATTAAAAATGTCAGTGTTACCTAAACTTTTATACCTGTTTGCGACCCTCCCCGTCCCCGTTCCTATGTCCAAATTTCACTCTCTTCAGAAATCTTTCCTGCATTTTATTTGGCACAACAAGCGGCACAGGATTGCACGTTCTGTCTTGCTCTCCCCACGATCTAGGGGGGGCTTGGGGGCTCCGGATATAATAACATATTACTATGCAACACACCTTCGTTTTCTCATGTCATGGTCTACCCATTATCCTCCCAACATATGGACTGAGATCGAATCTTTGCAACTGTCCCCAGCTCATCCATGCTCTCTCCTTTGGTCGACCTCAGCAATGGACGTCTCTTCCTTTCGCCATCTATTCCTTGGTCCCATGCATTTTTCTTTGACTGTTTGGCGGAAATGTAGGGCTAAATTTACACTGGCCTCTGATTGCTCCCCACTGACGAATATCCTCTATAACCCTAATCTTCCAGATAATATGGCCATGTCCCGGATGTCTCTTTGGGTAGTAGCTAACCTTTTTCAATTGCGTCATTTGGTACACCCGGTGACTCGTAAGTTACACTCATTCCCAGATCTCCAGAAAAAAAGCCCTTTTACCTTCTCAACACCTATATACTTATCTTCAAATATGCCACTTTTTTTCCACTTTATCACCTTTATTGACTCTGGGGAAGCCTACTCCCTTCGAACGTTTATGCATGCAGGGTCCCCACCATAGGGGTATAATTTCTAATATTTATAAACTTCTCATGGAAGCCCCCTCCTTATCCAATGATACTCACCTTTACATGCGTAGGTGGTCTCAATTCATACAACGCGATATTAATTTATTAACATGGAAGAAAATTTGGGAAAATGCATCTAGATCTTCTGTCTGTGTGTTTTTTAAGGAAAATATTTACAAGATTATGATGTTATGGTACAAAACACCTGAAGTTCTTCATGCTTATAATCCGAGTGCTCCTCCTGATTGCTGGCGCTGTAGTAGAGACCTCGGTTCTCTCTATCATATTTTTTGGACATGCAGCTCCATTTCTCCTTTTTGGCAGGATGTTCTCTCCTTGCTGAATTCATTGCTGCATGTCTCTCTCCCACTTGACCCACTACATTTTTTGCTAGGTTTACCATTCCCAGGACTACCTAAATTATCCAGGAAACTTGCTGTACATGTGCTGACCGCAGCCAGGAGAAGCATTCCTATGTGTTGGTTGTCTTCTAATCCTCCTTCAATGACGATTTTGTACAAACTTATTGCTGATGTAAGACAGATGGAATATTTGACTGCACTACATAGTTGTTCGTTTGCTGTATTTGAGATGATTTGGCTCCCATGGGATACTTTCACTTCTTCTATGCCGGCCCACATTGCAAGGCCCTGATATCCTCCACACTGTTATTTTATGATTCCGCTGGTCCTGACCCTATTTACTTTTGCCATTGATGTACTTTTCTGTTATGTTTATTTTCTCTTTTTATCCTTGTTAAACATGTTTGTATTTCACGAAAACCAATAAAAATTGTTAATATAAAAAAAAAATATATATATATATATATATATATATATATATACACACATCAAATAAAACCCATCAGTTGATGGGTATAACCTCATGAAAACAAAAAATGTGAATGGACCTTCTGCACATTGGTACACCCCCTTATACATTTGTAGCAAACTTTACATAAAAACAGGGATTTCTGGTTCACATGTATTGCAATACATGTTTAAGCCGGCCAACTACGTCTAAGTAATCCCTCTCTGGCCAGTCCCTATCCTACTCTACACTCTACCCTCTACACTCCCCACCCTACTCTCCTCACCCTCTACACTCTACTCTCTATGCTCTAATCTCTCCTCTCTGCACTCTACTCTCTGCAGTCTACTCTCTGCACTCTACTCTCTACTGTCTACAGTCTACTCTCTACAATCTACTCTCTACTGTCTACTCTCTACACTTATTCACTCAACTCTCTACTGTCGACACTTATTCACTCTACTCTCTACTCTTTAAACTCTACTGTCTACACTCTACACTCTGTCTACTCTCTACACTTTAGTCTCTACTCTCTACTGTTTACACTCTACTGTCTACACTTTATTCTCTACTGTCTACACTTCACTCTCTACTGTTTACAATCTACTCTCTACACTTTACTCTCTACATTCTACTGCCTACACTCTACTCTCTACTGTCTATTCTCTACACTTTACACTCTACTGTCTACTCTCTACACTTTACACTCTACTGTCTACACTCTACTGTCTACACTCTACTGTCTACATTCTACTCTCTACTGTTTACACTCTACTCTCTACTGTCTACACTCTACTCTCTACTGTCTACACTCCACTCTCTACACTTTACTCTCTACTGTCTACTCTCTACACTCTACTCTCTACACTCTGTCTACTCTCTACACTTTAGTCTCTACTGTTTACACTCTACTGTCTACACTTTATGCTCTACTCTCTACACTTTACTGTCTACTCTCTACACTCTACTGTCTACACTCTACTGTCTATTCTCTACACTTTACTGTCTACACTCTACTGTCTACTCGCTACACTTTACTCTCTACACTCTACTGTCTATTCTCTACACTTTACACTCTACTGTTTACACTCTACTCTCTACACTTTACTCTCTACTGTCTACTCTCTACACTTTACTTTCTACTGTTTACACTCTACTCTCTACACTTTACCCTCTACTGTCTACTCTCTACACTTTACTCTCTACTGTTTACAATTTACTCTCTACACTCTACACTTTACTCTCTACACTTTACTCTCTACAATCTACTGCCTACATTCTACTCTTTACTCTCTCCTGTCTACACTCTACACTTTACTCTCTACAATCTACTGTCTACTCTGTACACTTTACGCTCTACTCTCTACTGTTTGCACTCTACTCTCTACTGTCAACACTCTACACTTTACTCTCTACCCTTTACACTCTACTGTCTACACTTTACTCTCTACTGTCTACACTCTATTGTCTACACTCTACTCTCTACTGTTTACACTCTACTCTCTACACTTTACTCTCTACTGTTTACACTCTACTCTCTACTGTCTACACTCTACTGTCTACACTCTACTGTCTACACTCTACTGTCTAAACTTTACTGTCTACACTCTACACTTTATTCTCTACATTTTACTCTCTACACTTTACTCTCTACACTCTACAGTCTACATTCTACTGTCTACACTCTACTGTCTACACTTTACTCTCTACTGTCTATACTTTACTCTCTACAATCTACTGCCTACACTCTACTCTTTACTCTCTCCTGTCTACACTCTACACTTTATTCTCTACATTTTACTCTCTACACTCTACATTTTACTCTCTACACTCTGTCTACTCTCTATACTTTAGTCTCTACTCTCTACTGTTTACACTCTACTGTCTACACTTTACTCTCTACTGTCTACTCTCTACACTCTACTCTCTACACTCTACTTTCTACACTCTACTCTCTACACTTTACTCTCTACTGTTTACACTCTACTGTCTACACTCTACTCTCTACACTTTACTCTCTACTGTCTACTCTCTACACTTTACTCTCTACTGTCTACTCTCTACACTTTACTCTCTACTGTTTACAATTTACTCTCTACACTCTACACTTTACTCTCTACACTTTACTCTCTACAATCTACTGCCTACACTCTACTCTTTACTCTCTCCTGTCTACACTTTACTCTCTACAATCTACTGTCTACTCTGTACACTTTATGCTCTACTCTCTACTGTTTGCACTCTACTCTCTACTGTCTACACTCTACACTTTACTCTCTACCCTTTACACTCTACTCTCTACTGTCTACACTTTACTCTCTACTCTCTACACTTTACTCTCTACACTTTACTCACTACACTTTACTTACTACACTTTACTCATTACACTCCACTGTCTACACTCTACTGTCTACTCTCTACTGTCTACTCTCTACTGTTTACACTCTACTCTCTATTGTCTACACTCTACTGTCTACACTTTACTCTCTACTGTTTACACTCTATTCTCTACTGTCTACTCTCTACACTTTACTCTCTACTGTCTACTCTCTACACTTTACTCTCTACTCTCTACACTTTACTCTCTACTGTCTACTCTCTACTGTTTACACTCTACTCTCTACACTTTACTCTCTACTGTTTACAATTTACTCTCTACATTCTACACTTTACTCTCTACAATCTACTGCCTACACTCTACTCTTTACTCTCTCCTATCTACACTCTACACTTTACTCTCTACAATCTACTGTCTACTCTGTACACTTTACGCTCTACTCCCTACTGTTTGCACTCTACTCTCTACTGTCTACACTCTACACTTTACTCTCTACCCTCTACACTTTACTCTCTACACTCTACTGTCTACACTCTACTGTCTACACTCTACTCTCTACACTCTACTCTCTACACTTTACTCTCTACTGTTTACACTCTATTCTCTACTGTCTACTCTCTACACTTTACTCTCTACTATTTACACTCTACTCTCTACTGTTTACACTCTACACTTTACTCTCTACTGTTTACACTCTACTCTCTACACTTTACTCTCTACTGTTTACACTTTATTCTCTACACTTTACTCTCTACTGTCTACTCTCTACACTTTACTCTCTACTGTTTACACTCTACTCTCTACTGTTTACACTCTACTCTCTACTGTCTACACTCTACACTTTATTTTCTACATTTTACTCTCTACACTTTAGTCTCTACACTCTACACTCTGTCTACTCTCTACACTTTAGTCTCTACTCTCTACTGTTTACACTCTACTGTCTACACTTTATTCTCTACTGTCTACACTCTACTCTCTACACTTTACTGTCTACTCTCTACACTCTACTCTCTACAGTCTGCACTCTACTATCTACACTCTACTCTCTACTGTTTACACTCTACTCTCTACTGTCTACACTCTACACTTTACTCTCTACTGTCTACTCTCTACACTTTACTGTCTACTGTTTACACTCTACTCTCTACACTTTACTCTCTACTGTCTACTCTCTACACTTTACTCTCTACAGTCTACTCTCTACACTTTACTCTCTACTGTTTACACTCTACTCTCTACACTCTACTGTCTACACTCTACACTTTATTCTCTACATTTTACTCTCTACACTTTACTCTCTACACTCTACACTTTACTCCCTACACTATGTCTACTCTCTACACTTTAGTCTCTACTCTCTACTGTTTACACTCTACACTTTACACTCTACTCTCTACACTTTACTGTCTACTCTCTACACTCTACTCTTTACTCTCTACACTTTACTCTATACACTTTACTCTCTACACTCTACTGTCTACTCTACTCTCTACTGTCTACACTCTACTCTCTACACTCTACTCTCTACACTCTACTCTCTACATATCTCTACAATCTCTCCGTATCTGCCACCCCCCTCTGTCATTCCCTCCACTGGCTGTCGATTGTCCAACGCATAAAATTCAAACTACTAACAGTGACGTACAAAGCTATTCATAATACTGCCCCAAACTACCTCACCGACCTGATACCCAAATACCACCCAACATGTACTCTTCACTCCTCACAAGACCTCCTACTCTCTAGCTCCCTGGTCTCCTCCTCCCATGCCTGACTCCAGGACTTCCCCCATCTTCTGGAACTCACTACCCCAATCCATCAGACTGTCACCTACCCTCCTCACCTTTAGGTGCACCCTGAAAACCCATCTCTTCAGGGAAGCCTACCCCACCCTCACCTAACAGCCGATCTCCTCCACTCCTCCTACCACTCCATCCCCCACAGCCACTTCCTCCTGTACTACTATCCCCTCCCTCCTAGATTGTAAGCATGAGATAATACTCAGACAGACCTAAAATCATATAAAATCATATAAAAGCAACGTCAGGACCGGTCTAATTAGTAAAGTGCTGCAGACATAGTGGCAATTGTCTAATACATTTGCAGCACCGACACAATGGTTACACCGCCAAACAGGAGGTATATCAAAAAATTGTACCAAATAGGCATAGTATACCGTGCAAAAAATGGCTGAAAACAAGTACCAAGTGATAGAGATATGATTGCCCATAAACAGAGCCAGGTAATAGATGCGGTTAGCCTCTGTAATGGCCAAATGAGGTAACAATGGCAATAGATAATGGCAAGAGTAGGTGGTGAAATATTAAGCAGCAATAAATATGTCCATATTACTGGGTAGAAGCTGAATCAGCTATGCAAAGGTCACCATAAGCTTCCTCAATGTAGTAGAAATGGCAGGATCCTGCCTTAAGGGGTTTCTTCACCGCAACATGCGGACTACAGACCACCTTAATATTGATGCTGAAGTATACAATGCTGGGACATCCCTGCCTTGTAATAAGTGTAGGGTGCCATGCACCTTCTTATAATGGAGCCTGATGTCCCCATCCTGAAATAGGTGACATATGGACAGTCAATATATGAGATCCTGGCAATATATGTGTGTAATAGCGAACATGCGCCCTATTGCCGGTCATCATTGCCGCAATTTACTCACCACCCAAGCCATAGGTGATACTTTTACAGAGTGTCCTTCATCTGGATAACCAGCCGCAGTCCCGGAGGCAGCCGCCACCATCGGGACTGTTGTCCAACGAGCTCCGCTCCCACCCTGGTACTTGTTCAGCCCTGCACCTGATGATCGGTGCCCATCCATCCACTGACAATTGCCGGTTATCGGTATAAACCCCTCCCAACCTTCTGGCACAATCCCCACTCCCTGCTCCCCAACTTCTCCCTCCTAGCACAACCCCCCCCACCCCAATTCCCCACTCCCTGCTCCCCAACTTCCCCTCCTAGAAAAAACTTCCCCAACTTCCCCCTCCTAGCACAATCCCCCCCCCCCCCCAATTCCCCACTCCCTGCTCCCCAACTTCCCCTCCTAGTACAAACTCCCCCCAACTTCCCCCTCCTAGCACAACCCCCCCTCCCCAATTCCCCACTCCCTGCTCCCCCTCCTAGCACAAACCCCTTCCAACTTCCCCCTCCTAGCACAACCCCCCTCCCAAAACCACACTCCCTGCTCTCCAACTTCTCCCTCCTAGCACAAACTCCCAACTTCCCCATCCTAACACAACCCCCCCCCCTAAATCCCCACTTCCTGCTACCCAAATCCCCCCACCTAATAACCCCCCCCCAAATCCCCACTCCTAACTCAACCCCCCATCTTTATCCTCCCTTCTATGACGCAGCTGCTGCACCCCGGTAGAGTAACACTATTATATCCTAGTCTATCCTATTCTGCTCTATTCCATATCCCATATTTATGTATCTGATATAGAATGTTACGTTCTACTTGTTTTTCTACCATTGCCCTCTTTGCTCTCACCTTCTTTTCCCTTGCCTTCTCCTCTTTTCTTCCCCCCTCTTCTATCTCCTCATCTCTCCTTTTCCTCTCTATCGCCCTTTCTTGTTTCTCCTGCACTTCTCTTGCCCTCCTTGCTCTCACCCTCTCTTCCCTTGCCTTCTCCGCTGCTCTCGCCCTTCTTTCTCTCTCCCTCTCTTTGTTTTCTTTCCTGTTTGCTCTCAGCCTCTCTATCCTTATCCTCTCCTCTGCTGTTATCCGTCTTTCTCTCTCCCTGTCATCCATTTCCTTCTTCCAATCTCTTTCCTTCTTTGCACTCTCCAGGGCTTCTATTGCCCTATTTTTTCTCTCCAACTCATCTCTCGCCTTCTTTGCCTCTTCACTCAGCGGTACCACAATCTTGTCTTCATGCACATCTCTCCATCTCCATTGTTCGGTACATTCACAGGCGCACTGTGGAAAGAAAAGAATTTAGTATACAATCTAACAGGAATATCACCTTTCAGCTACATCAGAGACAGCCGGTCACTTCTGCAATATTTATCCGTTTAGGACTTTATGTCATTTATGTTAAATGCGTTTCCCCAAAAATTTCTACGCATGAAGGTAAAAAAACTCAAGTCTTTAGAACCACTTTAACTGTAATTGTGCCCCCCCCCCCCATGAGGGAAGAATGGCCTCCAGCTACCCAGAGGGCTTCGTTCTTCCTCTAGTCCTAATCTGCTTGTGAGAGACTTCTAGTTATCTATGGAACTACCTAAGAAGAAGAATATTTATATAAAACTTACCGTTTCTGTCAAATCCCACAGAGGTCCTAAGAGGCAGGCAAGGAGACAGATCAAACCTTGAGGTGGGTTTAAATACTTCAAATAGCGACAGGAATGATGGCAGCAATCACAGCAGTGACAACACTGGCACCATCCGACTTCTGACCCCTCGTCATAGTCTGTCGGTTTGACTGGACTATAGCGGAAATTGATTTTCATCTCATTCCAATACTTTATAATTTCTTCATTCTCTTCAGCTTTTTCTTCTTTTCTGCTTTTCTCTCCTTCACTCTCTTTCTTGTCCTCCTTTTCATGTGCCTCATGCTCGCTCGGCCATGCGTCCTCCATCTTCCTTGCCTGGAACGTTTCCTCTTCCATTTCTTCCTTTTCCTCCTCTCTTTCCTGATTTTTATCTTCCTTCTTTTCTTCAACATTCTTACATAGCCATTTAATCTTTATCTTCTCGCCTTCACTTGTCAGGAACTCCATCTCTCCTCCTTTCCCGTTTTTCAAGTCGTCCTATAAGAAAAAAAAAAACAAAAGTTAGATGGAAGAACAGATTCTTAAGTGGAACTCTACTCTTTCTTTTAGATTTGGATGGAGTGGGGGAAGGGTTCAAACTTCTCCAAGGTTTTTATTGTTCTTGATGTCCTGATTGGGAAAGTTTCCCTTTACTTCATATCATCTCAGGAGAAGTAAGCGGAATCCTCCCATCAGGATTGCAGACCGTAATAAAAATCCAACCGAGGTTCTAACCCATCCCCCATTCCATCAGAAACCCATGAACTGCATTGCTTGATGTTCTGATTTAATATTATTAGATTTATAAAGCATGTTTACAAAGAGTTACTAATGAGGTGTTTCAAAAAGATATGAAGGTCCCAAATACAGCAAGGGGGGGAAATCCAGGTGCAGGCCTACTATCTGTGCAAAGTCTGCAGCTGCACAAGAGCCCCCTGGGACTTGGGGGCTCATCTATACTATCTATACATAGTACATTAAAGATTGTGCTTGGGATGCAGGTAAATGGGGCCCAGAGGGCCCACGTCCTGATCACTATTCACCCCCTGGAATAAGTCCTAGCACCAGATTCTGCCATCACTGCTCACCCCCAATTCTCCAGGAAGGTAACATTAAAGATCTGTAGGTGTACAATGGATGATTTCATATTAATTGTAATTTTGACAGATCCTCCCCCCCCAGAGGAAGGCAGAACAAAACTCTCTGAATGGCTGGAAGCCTCAAGAAAACATGGCTTCCAGCTCTTCAGGGGTTTTGTTCTCCCTTCTTCTGCTGCAATTTATGAAAGCCTGAACCCTATAGAGATGGGACTCTCTGCAACCTTGTTACCTAGAACTAAGCAGTATAATATTACATGATACTTACCAATATGTCTTGTACGATGGACTTGTTGGTTTTAACTGAAGTTGGTGAGGCAGCAGCTATCTCT
The DNA here is from genome assembly GCF_062004578.1 of Staurois parvus. Taxonomy (NCBI): domain Eukaryota; kingdom Metazoa; phylum Chordata; class Amphibia; order Anura; family Ranidae; genus Staurois; species Staurois parvus. The sequence continues at coordinate 53,910 of NW_028320520.1, read as the reverse complement.
GACTTTGTAGCAGAGACCTCTTCTCCATGCTCCTGTTCCTCTACAATTGCTTCTTCTCTTGCCCTCTCTGCTTCTCTCATCCTCTCTTCTCTTGTCCTCTCCTCTTCTCTTGCTCTCACCCTCTCCTCCTCTGCTCTCACCCTTTCCGCTCTCACCCTCTCCTCCTCTGCTATCACTCTTTCCGCTCTCACCCTCTCCTCCTCTGCTCTCACCCTTTCCGCTCTCACCCTCTCCTCCTCTGCTCTCACCCTTTCCGCTCTCACCCTCTCCTCCTCTGCTCTCGCCCTTTCCGCTCTCACCCTCTCCTCCTCTGCTCTCACCCTTTCCGCTCTCACCCTCTCCTCCTCTGCTCTCGCCCTTTCCGCTCTCACGCTCTCCTCTTCTGCTCTCACCCTTTCCGCTCTCACCCTCTCCTCCTCTGCTCTCGCCCTTTCCGCTCTCACCCTCTCCTCCTCTGCTCTCGCCCTTTCCGCTCTCACGCTCTCCTCTTCTGCTCTCGCCCTTTCCGCTCTCACCCTCTCCTCCTGTGCTCTTGCCCTTTCCGCTCTCACCCTCTCCTCCTCTGCTCTCACCCTTTCCGCTCTCACCCTCTCCTCTTCTGCTCTCACCCTTTCCGCTCTCACCCTCTCCTCCTCTGCTCTGGCCCTTTCCGCTCTCACGCTCTCCTCTTCTGCTCTTGCTCGCTCTTCTTTTTTCACCCTCCGTTTCTTCTCTCTTTCTGTCTCTGTTTTTAACTCTCTGTATATTTTTTTGGCAGTTTCCATTTTTTCAAATGCCGTGATAGATGCTCTCCGCTTGTCATTGTCTATCTTTCTGATCTTTTCTATCTCCTTTCTCTGTTCCATTTTTCTTTCCTTGTCTCTCTCTATACATGTTCTCTGTAACTCTTCTTTCTTCCTCTTCATCTCTGCCTCTCTCTGCTGTCTGTCCCTTAGTTCCTTTCTATCACTCGCCTGTCTCTTTGCTATCTCCTCTCTCTCTCTGCCGTCGTTCACTCTCCTCTCTTTCTCTTCTTTCTCATTCAGTTCTTTCCTTCTCCCTGTATTTAACTTCTCTCTTTTGTTCTCCTCTCGTACTTTCTGCAGTCCTCTCTCTTTCTCCTCCTCTCTCCTCCTCTTCCCCTCCTGTCTCTCCTCTCGGATTGCCTCCACAGCTCTCCTCCTCTCCTCCATTGCTCTGGTCTTCTCCTCCCTCCATTCACCTTTCCTCCGTGTATCCTTGTCCACGTGCGCTCCTCGCACAATTCTCTCGTCGTAGTTTTGCCTGCTCATTTCTGCTGTATTTTGTTTTCCTATGACTCTGTCTGTTTTTCGTTCGTTCTCCTCTCTCTGATAGTTTTTCTCTCGGATAGGTATTTGAATCTATAAATAATAGAAAAAAAATGGTAAGTTTAAGTACAAATTTCAAGTGGAATTCCGCTTAAAATGTTTTCCTTTATATTTGGATGGATTGGGTAAAGGGTGCATTGTCTTCTACATCCTGACTGGGAAAGTTTCTCCTCACTTCCTGTCATCTCAGCAAGAGAGGAAGTGAGCAGAATCCTCCCAGTGGAGTCGCTGACATCAGAAGCCCAACTGAGGTGCTAACCCTTCCCCATTCCATTGGAAACTGTCTTACTCAGAGCTCCGCATTAATATTACATTAAACGTTTTGAAAGCATTTTCTCCAGAACCCTGCGTGTAACACGCTCTAGAAACCCTGCACTCTGCGTGTAACACGCTCCGGAATCCCTGCACTCTGCGTGTAACGCGCTCCGGAATCCCTGCACTCTGCGTGTAACGCGCTCCGGAATCCCTGCACTCTGTTTGTAACGCGCTCTAGAAACCCTGCACTCTGCGTGCAACGCGCTCCAGAATCCCTGCACTCTGCGTGTAATGAGGCTCAGGAACCCTGCACTCTGCGTGTAATGCGGCTCAGGAACCCTGCACTCTGCGTGTAATGAGGCTCAGGAACCCTGCACTCTGTGTGTAATGAGGCTCAGGAACCCTGCACTCTGCGTGTAATGCGGCTCAGGAACCCTGCACTCTGCGTGTAATGAGGCTCAGGAACCCTGCACTCTGCGTGTAATGTGGCTCAGGAACCCTGCACTCTGTGTGTAATGTGGATAAGGAACCCTGCACTCTGTGTGTAATGAGGCTCAGGAACCCTGCACTCTGCGTGTAATGAGGCTCAGGAACCCTGCACTCTGCGTGTAATGCGGCTCAGGAACCCTGCACTCTGCGTGTAATGTGGATAAGGAACCCTGCACTCTGTGTGTAATGAGGCTCAGGAACCCTGCACTCTGCGTGTAATGAGGCTCAGGAACCCTGCACTCTGTGTGTAATGCGGATAAGGAACCCTGCACTCTGCGTGTAATGAGGCTCAGGGACCCTGCACTCTGCGTGTAATGAGGCTCAGGAACCCTGCACTCTGCGTGTAATGCGGCTCAGGAACCCTGCACTCTGCGTGTAATGCGGATAAGGAACCCTGCACTCTGCATGCAATGAGGCTCAGGAACCCTGCACTCTGCGTGTAATGAGGCTCAGGAACACTGCACTATGCGTGCAATGAGGCTCAGGAACCCTGCACTCTGCGTGTAATGAGGCTCAGGAACCCTGCACTCTGCGTGTAATGCGGCTCAGGGACCCTGCACTCTGCGTGTAATGAGGCTCAGGAACCATGCACTCTGCGTGTAATGCGGCTCAGGAACCCTGCACTCTGCGTGTAATGCGGATAAGGAACCCTGCACTCTGCGTGCAATGAGGCTCAGGAACCCTGCACTCTGCGTGTAATGAGGCTCAGGAACCCTGCACGCTGCGTGTAATGAGGCTCAGGAACCCTGCACTCTGCGTGTAATGCGGATAAGGAACCCTGCACTCTGCGTGTAATGCGGCTCAGGAACCCTGCACTCTGCGTGTAATGCGGCTCAGGAACCCTGCACTCTGCGTGTAATGTGGATAAGGAACCCTGCACTCTGCGTGTAATGAGGCTCAGGAACACTGAATTATGCGTGCAATGAGGCTCAGGAACCCTGCACTCTGCGTGTAATGCGGCTCAGGGACCCTGCACTCTGCGTGTAATGAGGCTCAGGAACCATGCACTCTGTGTGTAATGCGGCTCAGGAACCCTGCACTCTGCGTGTAATGCGGATAAGGAACCCTGCACTCTGTGTGCAATGTGGCTCAGGAACCCTGCACTCTGCGTGTAATGCGGTTAAGGATCCCTGCACTCTGCGTGTAATGCGGCTCAGGAACCCTGCACTCTGCGTGCAATGCGGCTCATGAACCCTGCACTCTGCGTGCAATGCGGCTTAGGAACCCTGCACTCTGCGTGTAATGAGGCTCAGGAACACTGCACTCTGCGTGCAATGCGGCTCAGGAACCCTGCACTCTGCGTGTAATGTGGATAAGGAACCCTGCAGTCTGCGTGTAATGCGGCTCAGGAACCCTGCAGTCTGCGTGTAATGCGGTTCAGGAACCTTGCACTCTGCGTGTAATGTGGCTCAGGAACCCTGCACTTCTTTTATATATCAAAAACCACTTGATGTGTGTAAAACGCGTCTAAATACACATTAATGCTACGTACGTTTAGTGCTTGAGTATTAACGCTTTTCATTGGCCGGAATAAATTATTATTCCAGCCAATGAAAATAATTAATGCCCGAGTGCTTGACACGCCTAAATGCATGCGTCAAGTGTTTTTTTTCTGCCAAAAACAGCGCTGCCAGGAGGAAAGGCGCCTAGGAGAGTTAGTAAAACATGGAGTGTGGACGAGGCCTTACAACTCCCCCGAATGTCAGCGTCCACCTTTGACTACGACTGTTAGACCGCATCTGCATAGAATGAACATCGGCATGAGGATGGATGACAACCGACATTTCAGGAAGAAAAGGGGACGTGCGCCATTTTCTGATGGTAAACGCAATGTGCGTCTAGCTGCAGATAGCGGACGCAGCGCTGTCCCTTCTTTTCCTAAATGCAGCTAAACTGCAACTAAACCTTGCCAATCGTTCTGTATGGCTAACATGATGACGTCACATTGTGCCAGTCCAGCCGCTTTTAGGGCAGAATGCGGTGCGAGAAACCCACGTTTACTGCACTGCTTTCCCCGGATGGAAGCTGCAGTATAAAGAAAAAATAAATTGTGCCCCCCATCTCCCCCCCATGCTTACACACAAAGGCAAATGCAGGCATGCAAACAGCGAGCGCCCCACACATGTGAGGTATCAGTGTGATCATCAGATCCTGGGCAGTAATTCCAGCCCCAGACCTCCTCTGGAAATCTAAATCGGTCACCTGTAAAGGCTTTTAAAGCATTGCCTATGGATTGCAAAATGTACGCCGTTTGTCGCGGTTGCACGGGTGGCGCAATTGTAAAGCGTGACTTGTTTGGTTTCTATTTCCTCGGCGTAATATGTTTTATATTCTATCCCCCCCAAAAAAAAATAAATGTTGGATTGCGTGTTCTTTCGTGCATTAAAAATTTATTTTTTTCAGTAAAAATTGCATATGGAAAATTGCTGCGTAAATGCCATGCGAGCTAAAAAATGGGGAAAAAAAAATAAATTCTCCAGGACCTCTGCTCTAAACAAATCAATGCATGTGGTGCCCGGTGTACAGTGCATGTGGTGCCCGGTGTACAGTGCATGTGGTGCCCGGTGTACAGTGCATGTGGTGTCCGGTGTGTCGGTGTACAGTGCATGGGGTGTACAGTGCATGGGGTGTCCGGCGCATGGGGTGTCTGGTGTACGGTGCATGGGGTGTCCGGTGCATGGGGTGTCCGGTGTACGGTGCATGGGGTGTACGGTGCATGTGGTGCCCGGTGCATGGGGTGCCCGGTGTACGGTGCATGGGGTGCCTGGTGTACGGTGCATGGAGTGCCCGGTGTACGGTGCATGGGGTGTCCGGTGTTTTCACTCAGCATTGGTGTCAGTGGACACAGTAATAACCCCCTGCATTGGTGTCGGTGGACACAGTAATAACACTCAGCATTGGTGTCAGTGAACACAGTAACAACCCCCAGCATTGGTGTCAGTGGACACAGTAACAACCCCCAGCATTGGTGTCAGTGGACACAGTAACAACCCCCAGCATTGGTGTCAGTGGACACAGTAATACCACTCAGCTATGGTGTCAGTGGACACAGTAATAACACTCAGCATGGTGTCAGTGGACACAGTAACAACCCCCAGCATTGGTGTCAGTGGACACAGTAATAACACTCAGCATTGGTGTCAGTGGACACAGTAACAACACTCAGCATTGGTGTCAGTGGACACAGTAACAACACTCAGCATTGGTGTCAGTGGACACAGTAATAACACTCAGCATTGGTGTCAGTAGACACAATAATAACCCCCAGCATTGGTGTCAGTGGACACAGTAATAATCCACAACATTGGTGTCAGTGGACACAGTAATAACACTCAGCATTGGTGTCAGTAGACACAATAATAACACTCAGCATTGGTGTCAGTGGACACAGTAATAACCCCCAACATTGGTGTCAGTGGACACAGTAATAACCCCCAGCATTGGTGTCAGTGGACGCAGTAATAACCCCCTGCATTGGTGTCAGTGGACGCAGTAATAACCCCCTGCATTGGTGTCAGTGGACGCAGTAATAACCCCCAGCATTGGTGTCAGTGGACGCAGTAATAACCCCCTGCATTGGTGTCAGTGGACGCAGTAATAACCCCCAGCATTGGTGTCAGTGGACACAGTAACAACCCCCAGCATTGGTGTCAGTGGACACAGTAACAACACTCAGCATTGGTGTCAGTGGACACAGTAATAACCCCCAGCATTGGTGTCAGTGGACACAGTAATAACCCCCAGCATTGGTGTCAGTGGACACAGTAATAACCCCCAGAATTGGTGTCAGTGGACACAATAATAACCCCCAGCATTGGTGTCAGTGGACACAGTAATAATCCACAACATTGGTGTCAGTGGACACAATAATAACACTCAGCATTGAAGTGAGTGGACGCAGTAATAACCCCCAGCATTGGTGTCAGTGGACACAGTGATAACCCCCAACATTGGTGTCAGTGGACACAGTAATAACCCCCAGCATTGGTGTCAGTGGACACAGTAACAACCCCCAGCATTGGTGTCAGTGGACACAGTAATACCACTCAGCATTGGTGTCAGTGGACACAGTAATAACCCCCTGCATTGGTGTCAGTGGACACAGTAACAACACTCAGCATTGGTGTCAGTGGACACAGTAATAACACTCAGCATTGGTGTCAGTGGACACAGTAACAACACTCAGCATTGGTGTCAGTGGACACAGTAATAACCCCCAGCATTGGTGTCAGTGGACACAGTAATAACACTCAGCATTGGTGTCAGTGGGCACAGTGATAACCCCCAACATTGGTGTCAGTGGACACAGTAATAACCCCCAGCATTGGTGTCAGTGGACACAGTAATAACCCCCAGCATTGGTGTCAGTGGACACAGTAATAACACTCAGCATTGGTGTCAGTGTACACAGTAAAAACCCCTGCATTGGTGTCAGTGGACGCAGTAATAACCCCCTGCATTGGTGTCAGTGGACGCAGTAATAACCCCCTGCATTGGTGTCAGTGGACGCAGTAATAACCCCCTGCATTGGTGTCATTGGACGCAGTAATAACCCCCAGCATTGGTGTCAGTGGACGCAGTAATAACCCCCTGCATTGGTGTCAGTGGACGCAGTAATAACCCCCTGCATTGGTGTCAGTGGACGCAGTAATAACCCCCTGCATTGGTGTCAGTGGACGCAGTAATAACCCCCTGCATTGGTGTCAGTGGACGCAGTAATAACCCCCTGCATTGGTGTCAGTGGACGCAGTAATAACCCCCAGCATTGGTGTCAGTGGACGCAGTAATAACCCACTGCATTGGTGTCAGTGGACGCAGTAATAACCCCCTGCATTGGTGTCAGTGGACGCAGTAATAACCCCCTGCATTGGTGTCAGTGGACGCAGTAATAACCCCCAGCATTGGTGTCAGTGGACGCAGTAATAACCCCCAGCATTGGTGTCAGTGGACGCAGTAATAACTCCCTGCATTGGTGTCAGTGGACACAGTAATAACCCCCTGCATTGGTGTCAGTGGACGCAGTGATAACCCCCTGCATTGGTGTCAGTGGACACAGTAATAACCCCCAGCATTGGTGTCAGTGGACGCAGTAATAACCCCCAGCATTGGTGTCAGTGGACACGGGGCTGCACTAGATGGGTGCTTAGGGGTCTTAAGCACCCCCAGAAATTCATGAAGCACCCGCATGTCACCTCCAGAATTCAGATGCCGCTATTTTCTCATGTCAGTGTTTTTTTAATGTATTTCAATTTACTTGCACCCCCTCTATGTATGCCGGATTCCTAGGGATTCTTTTTTTTCTGTGGAGGGATACATCTCTGGTGTCATTATGTGATAACCTGCAGTGAGTCCTGGCAGGCTGGTTTCAGTGGTGGATTGATATACAACCTCCCAGCCAATCAGAAAGCACTGTACCCGCCCCCTTATTTGTTTTCTAAGCTGTAACAGGAGGCGGTGCCAGAAGCTGAGGGGAGGGGGAGGGGAGAGAACACAGCCTGCCATGGATGATGGACTACAAGAGGCAGATCCTCCAGGCTCCAGCCTGTTGTTTCCCTACACTTGGTCTAAAGCAGGGGGCTCCAAACATTCTAAACATAGGGCCAGTGTACTGCCCTCCCCAACTGTAGGGGGGCTGGAATGTGGTCAGTGGGAGGAAATAGCGACCCCTCTTTGGTGTTGCTGACAGTGGGGGGAATAATACCTTCCCAAAGGCCAGATAAAAGTAAGCAAAGGGCCACATCTGGCTCCAGGGCCACAGTTTGGAGACCACTGGTCTAAAGGGAAAGAAACAGCACAAGGGGGCGCTCTTTACATCTGGAGGAAAAGAGATTTAACCTCCAAACATGGAAAGGTTTCTTCACAGTAAGAGCTGTGAGAATGTGGAATAGACTCCCTCAGGAGTTGGTTGTGTCCAGCTCAGTGGATTGCTGTAGGAAAGTCCTGGATTCTTTCTTGGATACACAGAATATAACTGGATATAACATTTATAGGGAAAGTGGATCCAGGGAATATCCGATTGCCTCTCGGGGGATCAGGAAGGAAATTGTCCCCTACAGGAGCAGATTGGATCGTGCTTTGCTGGGTATTTTGCCTTCCTCTGGATCAGCTGTGGGTGTAGGATTATAGCATTTTTTTTTTCTATGGTTGAACTGGATGGACTTTTGTCTTTTTTTTCAGCCAGACTAACTATGTAACTATGTAAGCTTCTGCCAGCATGGAGAGTGCAGACTTGTTTCTACAGTGTGGGATACACAGCCTTTTCCTCCATCCATTCAAAACCGCCCCCCCCCCTTCACCCACCCAGCAGGAAGTTATTATTCTGTCCACTGACACCGATGCCAGACGTTATTTTAGCACTCGCTGACACCAATGCTGGGGGTTATTATTGCCCTTCCTGACACCAATGCTTGGGCTTATTGTATCCACTGACACCAATGCTGGGGGTTATTACTGCGTCCACTGACACCAATGCTGGGGGTTATTACTGTGTCCACTGACACCAATGCTGGGGGTTATTACTGTGTCCACTGACACCAATGCTGGGGGTTATTACTGTGTCCACTGACACCAATGCAGGAGGTTATTACTGCGTCCACTGACACCAATGCCGGGGGTTATTACTGCGTCCACTGACACCTATGCTGGGGGTTATTATTGTGTCCACTGACACTGGGGGTTATTTCTGCACTCACTGACACCAGTGCTGGGTTTTGTTTTTTGCACTCACTGACACCAATGCTGAGGGTTATGTTGACACTCACTGACACCAATGCTGCTGCTTCTTATTGCCCTCACTGACACCAGTGCAGGGGGTTATCATTGTGCCCACTGACACCAATGCTGGGGGTTATTATTTTTCCACTGACATTAATGCTGGGGTTATTTTTGTTTTCACTGACACCAATGTTAGGGGCTATTCTTCCCCTCACTGACACCAATGCTGTAGGCTATTCTTGCCCTCACTGACACCAATGCTGGGGTTTATTACTGTGTCCACTGACACCAGTGCAGGGGGTTATCATTGTGTCCACTGACACCAATGCTGGGGGTTATTATTTTTCCACTGACATTAATGCTGGGGTTATTTTTGTTTTCACTGACACCAATGTTAGGGGCTATTCTTCCCCTCACTGACACCAATGCTGGGGGCTATTCTTGCCCTCACTAACACCAATGCTGGGGGCTATTCTTGCCCTCACTGACACCAATGCAGGGGTTTATTATTGTGTCCACTGACACCAATTCTGGGGTTTGGTGTCTACTATTACCAATGCTGTTTTTTTGCCCTTACTTACACCAGTGCTGGGGGTTTGATTGTGTCCCCTGACAGCAATGCGGGGGGTTATTTTAGCACTCACACCAATGCTAAAGGTTTTTATTTTATTTTATGTCCACTGTCACCGATACTGGTGTTTCCTATTGCCTCACTGACACCAATGCTGGGGGTTATTATTGCGTCCACTGACACCAATGCTGGGGGTTATTATTGAGTCCACTGACACCAATGCTGGTTGTTATTATTGTGTCCACTGACACCAATGCTGGGGGTTATTATTGAGTCCACTGACACCAATGCTGGTTGTTATTATTGAGTCCACTGACACCTATGCTGGGGGTTATTATTGAGTCCACTGACACCAATGCTGGTTGTTATTATTGAGTCCACTGACACCAATGCAGGGGGTTATTATTGCGTCCACTGACACCAATGCTGGGGGTTATTATTGCGTCCACTGACACCAATGCTGGTTGTTATTATTGTGTCCACCGACACCAATGCTGGGGGTTATTATTGAGTCCACTGACACCAATGCTGGTTGTTATTATTGTGTCCACCGACACCAATGCTGGGGGTTACTATTGTGTCCACTAACACCAATGCTGGTTGTTATTATTGAGTCCACTGACACCAATGCTGGTTGTTATTATTGAGTCCACTGACACCAATGCTGGGGGTGATTATTGCGTCCCCTGACACCTATGCTGGGGGTTATTTCTGCACTCACTGACACCAATGCTGGGGGTTATTATTTTGTCCAATGACACCAATGCTGGGGGTTATTTCTGCACTCATTGACACCAATGCTGGGGGTTATTTCTGCACTCACTGACACCAATGCTGGGGGTTATTGAACTCCAACTTCTTCAGGGTGCATTGTGATACTCAGCAATATATGCAGCAGGACCAAAGTTGTGAGGAATTGAGGTGTTAATATGTTCTGTTACTGTGCCGCCCTCTGCAGGTGTCAGGGACCACACTTGGGGCCCTCTGTGTCAGGGATGGGCAACCTAAAAATGACAGAGTGTTAGAGAGGTGTAGTGGGGGAAGGGCCGGGGGGCGGTAGAAGTGCAGACCTCCTTGGCTGCTTCAACAAGAGGGCCGGACTTGCCACCTGTACTACGGAAGTATTTCACAGCTCATGGGGGGGGGGCGCACTTGGACATTTTTTTACCTTGGCTGCCAAAGGGCGTGGTCCCAGCACTGGTGGGGGCGGAGTTTGGCCCTTCGCTCCAGTCCAGTTTTTCTGTGGAAATTAGGAAGGTCCTTAACCTACAGAGCAGTGCGGGAAAATCACAAATGCTTTGATTTTACTCTTCACAGGGGGAGGGGCACACGATGAGCAAGGCTGAACCTGAAATGGAATGCCAAATGGAAGATACCCGAGGGGTGGAAGGTGGACGGTGAGGTGATGGAGTGTCCGCCAGGCCCAATTTGGCCAGGATTTCTCTGCCTTCGGGAAGGAATGTGGCTATGTATGTGCTCCCATTATGTGGAACTATCAGCTTAAAGGGAAAGGCCCATTTGTAGCGGATACAAGCTGAGAAAAGGGCGGTTATGGTTTCCTTCATTTTTCTGTGTTTCTCCAATGTAGCCAGAGAGACATCCGGAAATATTTGCAAACCTGAACCTTCAAAGGTGATCGTTGGGGTATTCTGAGCAGCTCTGAGTATGTCTTCTTTGGTCAGGAAATCCTCCATACACAGAAAAATGTCCCTAGGCGGTTTATCATTAGGAGGTTTTGGAGGCAGGGCTCTATGGATGTGGTCACAAGCAAAGGACCTAGGGTCGTGGTCCGGAAGGAGAGACTTGAATAGCTTGGTTATGACTTGTGAAAGGTCAGTCAGACTCCGGGACTCCCCGAACTCGCAAATTATTCCTGTGGTTGTCAAGATCCTCAACCTGTGCCTGCAATTGTGTAAAGGCCGTTTGTAAATAATTGTGATCTCTGGAAAGCTCGCCATAAGCTAGGCTGAGCTCATCATGTTTGGTTTCTAAACGGTCAGTTCTAGAGCCCAACGCGGCTATTTCCTGAGAGAGAACATTCGTGCTCTTGTGGAGTTCTGATTGGAATTTGGCGGCCAGCTTGGTGTACATAGTTTCCAAGCAAGATTCCAAGTCCCCCTTTGTAAGTTGCTGTGCATATTCCCTGACCTGAGCTAATGGATGAGCTGCGGTATCCTGCGTGGGAGCGGATGGAGATGCTTGTTCTGTATTATCTTGAGACATGCTGCAAATCTTGTGTGTTGTAGCCTCCCTAGCGGTCTGATTATGTCCATATTTCTGTGCTCAAAGCGGTACATTTAAAAAAAAATAATAAAAAATTGAATTCAACAGTATAATCAAACCAAAAACACTGCAATTTGAAATAGAGCGCCAAGTTTGCACATCACTGAGCAAAGTTGCAGAATCGTTTTCAGTGTCTGATGAGGAATTTCCCCCACGAATCATTATCACTCAATTCTGCAAGTGGTTCTGATTTACTATCGCTGTTCTCTAGCCGGTCTAAAACCACTTTTGACCTAAAGGGACGCTTTTTGGACGCCATGGACGTTTCTCAGTTTCCAGGCAGAAAGAACAGTAAAAATGCAGGCAGGGCGCAGGACAAAGCACTCGGGACAACATGTATGTGAAATGGTTTGATACAGGAATGTTATACTATGTGATTTTAGTGTGTTCAGTGAATGTCACTTTTCAAATTTCCCGCCAGTTCCGTCCCCCGTACGTCCCGACGTCGCAGGGAACGGAACCCGGAAGTCAGATGCCGGCATTGGCCGGAGGACATTGCCGGGGACACTGCAGGGGGGACATCATGGGAGCGCAGGACAAGGTAAGTGCTGAAGAGATCCCGGAGCAACGCTGCAGGGTGTAGCTCGGGGTTACCGCTTGTGGTGCTGAAACTTTACCCCGAGCTACACTCGGGAATACCTCCAGGGAGGTTAAGTAAATATGTCATAAGGGATTTTTTTAGCATTTCCCCTACTTTTTTTTTCTTGGTGGAAGGCTTACAGGAAGTCTCCTGGGGGTGATTGATTGAAATTTGTATAGCCAAGGATGATGATAGCCCCAGGGGACCGATAACGCCCGGTACAGGTGTAAGGTTATAGTTACATAGATGCAATCAGGCGTCTCAGCGCAATCTCTAGATTGTAAAAATGATGATCAACATGTGGAGAGGCAGAGTGGATAGAAGCTGTGGTAGGTATTAGTAAAGGCCAGAGACCCAGAAGCAGGCTCCAACTCCTATTATGGGATGTGATAGGATAGAAGGGCTTGTGTGGCACAGAATTCCCAGTGTGCTGGCTCTAGGGCCCACCAGAACGGGTGTAGGGAGCCCAGGTGCTTCACTGCCAGTAGTGTCTAGGCCACAGCAGGCCTACAGGCCCAGTGGGGTCGTGTTAGTAGAGGGAGCTACAGTCCCCAAAGCACTGGAGGGGGACCCTGATGTACCCACTGTGTGGCCCAGATGAGATGAAACCGAAGCCGGGTGGGGTAGGCCGCAGACATCCGTTGCCATGGAGAGGGGCAATATAGCACAGCACCCATCTCCCTGATGCAGGGAAAGTTGGAGGTGCATCCGGTGCCCAACAAGGGTCCGCTGCTGCCCGGATGGCAGCGAATTACATTCTGAGGCGCCGGCGCTCCGGTTGTGCGGCTGCTCCGGTCGCTGTCTTTAACACGCCCCCCCCCAAAACAAATGTAACCAAAATCATATTTAAATCGGAGGTGATTTTAAGAATGTTGCGGGCTTTTAAAAACAGAAGGAGCTTTATGGTGACTTAAACCTGTAATATTTAACATTGCGCTGTATATCTCCTCCTCTCCTCCCTGCCTCTGCAGCACCGCACCCGGGGACTAGCAGGGAGGGGAGAGACCTTGCAGTGTGATGCAACGATTGGCTGCTCCTCAGAAAAGGGTGGGGCAGGGCTTATACTTTATTCCTTTCACTGCCAGAGCCGTTTTTGTATTTTTTGCACACATTTAAAAAATAATTTTTTAAATAAAACCCCCAAACATGATTTATTTTCTGAAAGCAGAGACCCTAGAGAATAAAATAGTGGTAGTTCCACTTTTTTATTTTGCATGATTTTACCGCAACATTTTAGTAAGAAATACAAATAAGTTAATTTTAGGGCTCAACAGCAATAAATTTCCCTATTTTTGTAAAATATAGAAGATGAGGTTGCAGCGAGTAAATAGATATCCAACTTGTAAAACCTTAAATTTGTGCGTTCTCGTGAAATGGCGACAAGCTTCAGTGCCCTATATTTTCTATAGGTCGACACTTTTAAAGCTCCTTATAGGTCACCAGTTTAGTGTTACGGAGGAGTTCTGGTGCTGGAATTATCGCTGTCATCCTGGCGTGCGCGGTGATATGTAACATGTGTATCGCAATTGACGGTTTCATGCGCAGGCGCCCCAGAGTGTGCCTTTACGTTTGTACATGTGTATATTTGGGAGTGGGGGCCTCAGTATTTTTTTTTTTTAGGGGGGTGGTATGTGCTTGGGTGTAACTTTCATTTTTTAGAAAAAAAAAAAAAAAAAAAAAAGCTTTTTTTTTTTTCTCATCACATAGGGGACATATCTTTGACATATCCAAGGTATAAAAGACCCTGCATGTCTCCCCTCTGCTCCACTGACTGTAATGTGGGGCACATCTGCACCATATTCCATTCATTCCCGGGGATTGTATTACAATCTCTCAACGGGGACCCGGGAGTGACATCGTAATGTCACTTCCGGGTCAGCACAAGGGGAGCGGACTTGTCCGTTCTTCTTCCTCCTCTCTAGCCAACAGTGAGCTGGGCCCGCAGATGGGCAAGCAGAGCCCCGGAGACCTCACGCTCTGGGCACGGAGAGGCTGGCACTGTGTGAGAGCATTTGGCGGCAGCGCTATTACAGGGCATTCTTCAAGTGGCTAAGCCTTGGTTCACATTGAATGCGGCTTTGAAATCACGCTACTTCAGCTGAAGTGGCGCGGTTTCAAAGCTGCCGGTCAGTGCGATTTCATGTGCGGTTTGCCAACATCTGTGCAACTTCAGGCACAGATGTCAATGCAAGTCGCACATGAAATCGCCAAAAATAGCGCAAGTCACAGTCACACCGATTTGAACGGTTCCATGGGCACAAATAGGGTGTGACTTGTCATGCAATTATAAACTGTCGAATCGCACAACAAATCACATTCTGTCTTCTGCCTGTGGTGCACACAGCTTCCACACAGCACAAAGCCACATTCATCTGCATTAGAGGTACCTGCAGAGCTAAGTCTTGGCTAAGGTTCAGGCTCATCCTATGGGAATCGGTCACATGATAGCAGGGCAACGGACCAATTGGCTGCGGCCGAGGAATTCCCTGCCAGGAGCCACGTGGGTATATTCGGTCAGTGATGTCACCAACATCACTGTCTTTGTTACATGGCCAAGGAATTTCACAGCAGCAGCTGATTGGGTCGGCAGCCTGCTATCATGTGACAGTTTCCCATGGGTTCAACACAAACTGGATTTTTGCCCAAACCTTAGTTCATCCTTAGTCAAGTGTTGGCTGTCATGTGACAATTTCCCAAAGATTCGACCCAAACTATAGCTCCTCCCTAGTGCAGTCCCCTTTATATCACAGTGCCCTTTACAGTGCAGTCCCCTTTATATTACAGTGCAGTCCCCTTTATATTACAGTGCAGTCCCCTTTATATTACAGTGGCCCTTTACAGTGCAGTCTCATTTATATTACAGTGGCCCTTTACAGTGCAGTCCCCTTTATATTACAGTGCAGTCCCCTTCATATCACAGTGCCCTTTACAGTGCAGTCCCCTTCATATCACAGTGCCCTTTACAGTGCAGTCCCCTTTATTTCACAGTGCCCTTTTACAGTGTGGTCACTTTTATATCAGTGTTGCTAGCAAATCACAGCCCCCCCATCACAGTGCCCCTTGCAGTGATCCTCCCACCTTTCCTCTTACATCACTGTCCCCTTTCAATCTCTGCCTCCCTACACAGTCCTTCCTTTGGCAGGGTGGAGGCATTTATCAGCCTGTTTCCTTTCCCGGGTCTCCCGAGCTGCAGATGTGGACGGAGGGCGGGAGCTGGCCAACTTATGTTAACAAGAGGGTGATTACCTGCCTATTAATATTAAAGGACTCCTGCTCTCCAGAACTGCCGCTCCTCCCGCCCCCTGCCCTGCAGATGGGATGACATCAGTGGCTGGGAGAGGACATACAGGTTGCCCGTTGTCCTAATGCGAAGCACTGTCACCGCTCACCTCCTGCTGTGCGGCCTGGTTACTAACACCCCAGAGTCCAGCGCTGGTCCACAAAGTGTAAGCTCTTTAATAAACGTTTTTTTTTTTTTAAAGTCTATGTAAAGCACAAATTTTTCTTTTGAATTTTGGATGGAGTCAGAAGAGATCATTCTAAATCATTTAGAGTAAAAAAAGTATTATTAAAACACAACTTCTTTATTGCTGTTGATCTCAAAGCATCCCACCATATTGTATACATAATAAAAAAGTACAAACTCCCGGTCTGTCCCAAGCAACATTCTTTGTGTTATAGGAGGTGTAACTTATGGAGCCCCAAGGATGGAGTAGCATGGAACAGATTAATATCATAGCTAGAGGATTACATCTTGGAACTTTTTATTATATGTTATGTGGATTGCTGTGTATGTGGTTCAACATCAAACAATGTACACTTAGGCTGTATTACATAAACACCTTTTTTCTCAACCTTTTTTCATGGAGGAACCCTTGAAATAACTTTCCAGTCTCAGGGAACCCCTACAAAGAATTACTATAGCTGTAGCTCACAATACGCTAGTGTGATAGCCACTGGGAAGAATGCTCCTTCAATTGGTAGCCACTGGGAAGAATGCTCCTTCAATTGGTAGCCACTGGGAAGAATGCTCCTTCAATTGGTAGTCAGTGGGAAGAATGCTCCTTCAATTGGTAGCCACTGGGAAGAATGCTCCTTCAATTGGTAGTCAGTGGGAAGAATGCTCCTTCAATTGGTAGTCAGTGGGAAGAATGTTCCTTCAATTGGTAGTCAGTGGGAAGAATGTTCCTTCAATTGGTAGTCACTGGGAAGAATGCTCCTTCAATTGGTAGCCACTGGGAAGAATGCTCCTTCAATTGGTAGTCAGTGGGAAGAATGCTCCTTCAATTGGTAGCCACTGGGAAGAATGCTCCTTCAGTTGGTAGTCAGTGGGAAGAATGTTCCTTCAGTTGGTAGTCAGTGGGAAGAATGCTCCTTCAGTTGGTAGTCAGTGGGAAGAATGTTCCTTCACTTGGTAGTCAGTGGCAAGAATGCTCCTTCAATTGGTAGTGGGAGGAATGCTCCTTTCGATTGGTAGTCAGTGGGAAGAATGCTCCTTCTGTTTCAATATTTTTATTAAGAAAGTTTTGTTTTATGAACACAACAAGCTCAATATATGCCCACGCAGGGACCGCGCGTAACAGTAACTCAGGAACAGGTACATCCTGCTGACTTGTATTAGCCACATAATACAATGCCCAATAACAGCAAGGAAGGACGGCAAAAAGCCGAACCAAATATTATCAGCAGTAGTCCAACAGAGTACGGTAAAGAGAAGAGGATAGAAAAAGGTCAGAAGAAAGGAAAAAAAAAAAAGGAGTCAGAAAGAAAACATAGAGAAAAGGGAGACTAGAAGAGTCACGGATCCAGGGCTAGCACAGGTATCAATTATAAGGGGTCATAACTAGTAAGGGGCAGGGATGGCAAGGAATATTGTATCCAAGGTTCCCAAACCTTAAGAAATCTCGGATGAGATTCATGAAGAATGCTAGATATCTGTTCATTGATCAACATATCATTCATCCGGGTCTTCACCCCTTGGAAAACAACCGAAGGGGTTCTCCAAGTTTGAGCTATGGAGCATTTTGGCCGAAATAAATAGGTAAGATGCCAATTTCTGCTGAGGTCTAGACAGACCCAGAATTGGGCAATGTAGAAGGGCCACTCTTGCATCCCTATGGACCGTAATGTGAAATAGCATTTGTAGCAAACCAAAAACCCTAGACCAGAAGCCTATCAATCGCGGGCACGGCCACCAAATATGTAAGACATCCCCACATAGACCATAATTCTGGAATCCTATATCTCCGCCAGTCGGATTAAAGTGTACAGGCCGAGCCGGGACCCAGTACCACCGCAGGAGAACTTTGTAGGCTGCCTCAAGAGTGACTGTATTGAATGAACATTTTGCCACCATCCCCAAGGCCCTACGCCAATTGTCCGCTGCAATCGAGCCACCCAGATCTTGTTCCCACTGAGAGACATAAGACGGGTGGTGAAGAGGACCTACTGTTAAGGGAGGCATAAATTACAGAAATGAGACCAGGGGACCCTGGGGAGTGCTGACAAACGTGTTCAAAGGACGTTTTGCGGTAAGGGTATGTAGAAGTACGACGGAGGGAAAGGACTCAGTGGCGCAATTGCAAATACCGATAATATTCCCGTGGCGGGACCCCCTTTGATGCTTGAAGAGATGCCCATGAAGGAAACGTAAGAGCGTTCAGAAAATCATGTACGATAACAAAGCCATGGGAGCTCCACCAAGAGAAAGAAGGGGGGTGTTCTAGGCTTGGCGGAAACAAAGGATTATACGTGATTGGCAAAAGAGGTAGAAATGATGAAATCAAATTACCCAAATATTTTACAGAATCCAAGGTTCGTAAACTGTGAAGCATGATAGGGCTCAAATCTGGAGGGAGTAGCTTAGGCGGGAGCCAAAGCAATGCAGTTAAGGAAAGAGGAGCACAGTTGGGTAATTCCAATAGTACCCATAACGGGATATCTGTCGTGGCATGAAGCATAGACAACTGGGAAATCTGGGCTGCCAAGTCATATCTAGAAATGTGTGGGACTCCCAAACCTCCCTGCAATATATGAGTATATAGAGTGGCTCTAGGCACACTGGGCCGTTTATGAGCCCAAATAAAACTGTGAATCCGGCTTTGCAGTACACAAAGAAAAACCGCAGGGACCTGAATAGGAAGAGTACAGAAAAAGTACAGGATCTTCGGCAAAATAGTCATCTTGACAGGATGTAACCGGCCAATCCAAGATAGAGAAGGAATCTGCCAAGAATGAAGCAGAGAAGTAACAGAGCACAATAAGGGGTAATAATTAGCCGAAAATAAACTAGAATAGGAGGAAGTAAGTGTAACGGCCAGATAAGCCAGAGAATGGGACACCCAACGGTAGGGAAAGTGTGTCTGCAACCGGTCAACCAGGTCGGCAGGGAGCGTAATATTCAAAGCCGTGGTTTTAGACAAATTAATGCGGAGGCCAGAAATAGTCGAAAAACGGTCCAATATGACTTGGAGATTGGGGAGAGTGATGAGAGGATTGGTTAAAACCAAAAGGGCATCATCCGCATAAACGTTGGCCTTGTATTGAGTGCCGGCATAGGGGACACCAGGAAGAATGCTCCTTCAATTGGTAGTCAGTTGGAAGAATGCTCCTTGCATTGGTGGTCAGTGGGAAGAATGCTCCTTGCATTGGTGGTCAGTGGGAAGAATGCTCCTTCAATTGGTGGTCAGTGGGAAGAATGCTCCTTCAATTGGTGATCAGTGGGAAGAATGCTCCTTGCATTGGTGGTCAGTGGGAAGAATGCTCCTTGCATTGGTGGTCAGTGGGAAGAATGCTCCTTGCATTGGTGGTCAGTGGGAAGAATGCTCCTTGCATTGGTGGTCAGTGGGAAGAATGCTCCTTCAATTGGTGGTCAGTGGGAAGAATGCTCCTTGCATTGGTGGTCATTGGGAAGAATGCCCCTTATCTTATACAAGTGCAGTATGACAAACTGCGAGAACTCCCAGTTTAGTCACCAGACTACCCTGAAGGTAATGATGACGTTGTCTTCTCAGGGGGCATCTGGGCTGCCCTGGCTATAGTACCAACCTGTTTTGCCAATAGGGCACCCTATCTTGAGGTCACTTGTCTACCCGGGCAATATTTGATATTTTTCACACACAAGTGAAAATTGTCTTTTTTTTTTGCAAGAAGTACCTTAAACTCTCAAACATGTCAAGCCTTAACATTACCCTCCTACAGTACCTCAAATTTTCCCTAGGCAAAGCTTTATTGACCTTTTCAGGTTATCAATATGGAGCTAACAGTGATTGATGGTCCTAGAATTTTCCTAGAAAGGATTTTTTTTCCCAGCAGGTGCAAATTGGATCATGCTTTGATGGAGTTTATTTTTGCCTTCCTCTGGATCAACTGTGGGTGTAGGATTAGAACTTTTTTTTTTTTTTCTATGGTTGAACTGGATGGATTTTTGTCTTTTTTTAGCCAGACTAACTATGTAGAACTATTGCTCTCACTCTGCGTCACATGTCAGAAAATGTTGAGATCAATCACTGTTTACAAAAACAGGTACACCCTATGCATGCGTTTGCATTTACACGGGTAGGGGTGCTTTCAATTTTTCTTAAATAACTTATCCTATTTTTTCGTTTAATTTTTGACACTTTTTCCTTTCCTTTATTGCTAGCAAAAGTGAGCTAACAAACACTACGTGATAGTATGGGCATGTGACAGGTTCTCTGTATGGTAAAAATCTTGAATGACCCCACTGCCCACTGCCATACACCCGTTCTAGCAAACTTTATATAATTATAAAAATAGGGTGTTTTGGTTAACATGCGATGCATTACGTTTAAGCCGACCAACTGCGTCAAAGTAATCTCTCTGGTCAGTCCCTACACTACTATACAAAATGAAAAATACTTCCTTGCCCATAGCATACATCAGTGGATACAGTACCAATATAAGGCATATGTAGGAGAGCTACAGGTTCAGGTCCGGTCACTGGGCTGCACTGTAATAATAATAAGATATACATGTGCTCTAATCCAAATAGCTTATACACATACAGTTGTGCTCAAACGTTTACATACCCTGGCAAAAATTGTGAAATTTTGGCATTGATATTTGAAATATGACTGATCATGCCAAAAATGCTCTTTTATTGAAGGATAATGATCATATGAAGTCATTTATTATCAAATAGTTGTTTGGCTCCTTTTTAAATCATAATGACAACAGAAATCACCCAAATGGCTATGATCAAAAGTTTCCCTCCCCTGGAATGTTTGGCCTTGGTACAGACACACAAGGTGACACACACACGGGATAAAATGCCAATTAGAGGTTAATGTCCCACATCTGTGGCTTTTTAAATTGCAATTAGTGTCAGTGTATAAATAGTCAATGAGTTTGTTAGCTCTTACATGGAAGCACTGACTAGGCTAGATACTGAGCCATGGGGATCAGAAAAGACCTGTCAAAAGTCCTGCGTAACAAGGTAATGGAACTTTATAAAGATGGAAAAGGACATAAAAATGTCCAAAGCCTTGAATATGCCAATCAGTAGTGGTAAATCACCTATTAAGAAGTGGAAAGTTTGGGGATCTCTTGATACCAAGCCAAGGTCAGGTAGACCAAGAAAGATTGCAGCCACAACTGCCAGAAGAATTGTTCGGGATTCAAAGAAAAACCCACAGGCAACCTCAAAAGAAATCCAGGCTGCTCTGGAAAAAGATGGTGTGGTTGTTTTTAAGGAGTACAATACGGTGATACTTGAACAAAAATGAGCTGTTTGGTGGAGGTGCCAGAACAAAGCTTTTACTGCACCAATGCCACAAAAAATCCCGGTTACAATATGCCTGACAACACCTTGACATGCCTAACCGGGCCTTCTTGTGTCATTGGTGCAGTAAAGGCTTCTTTCTGGCACGTCGACTATGCAGCTCATTTTTGTTGAAGTGTCATCATATTGTGCTCCTTCAAAACAACCACACCGTCTTTTTCCAGAGCAGCCAGGATTTTTCTTGTGGTTGCCTATGGGTTTCCCTTTGTATCCCAAACAATTCTTCTGTCAGTTATGGCTGCAATCTTTCTTGGTCTATCTGACCTTGGCTTGGTATCAAGAGATCTGTCAGGGCTCCCGGGTATGACCAGAGGTGTGTGACTGACGCAGGGAAACGCAGACTTCAGATATGTGATAAACAATATAATTTATTAACACTAACAATACAAACATAAACGCAGTGCAATACTAAAACATAACACAGTGCAAACAAACCAAACCAACCACCCACAGATAACAGTACATACAATGCAAGCGTCGTCAGGCAGGCCGGGTCAATATCAGTCGGGCAGGTAGGTACAGGGGGAGCAAGCGGAGAATGGTCGGGGTCACAAGTCAGGTTCAGCAGGTAGCAGACAGCGAGGTACAGAGGGTCAGGCAAGGGGATGGTCAGTAACGAGCCGGGGTCAGAGCAGGAGAAGTCAGCAGCGGTTCAGATCAGGCAGGGTCAGCAAAGGAACAGAAACAGGATACAGGGCCCAGGACAAACACACACCAAGGCCCAGTCTGTGGGTCTGGCCATCCCTTAAATACCCCAGCATAATCAGTTCCAGGTGTTAGCTGGCTGCAAAGTTGAGTCTCTGATTGCTGGGAGCACCCGCTGGCCAGCCCTGGTACTGCAGATCAAAAGGCAGGTGAGTCCCACCATTGCTGGCCAGTCCATTCCTGACAAGATCCCTGAACTGTCCACTTTTTAATAGGTGATTTAACTGTACCGATTGGCATATTCAAGGCTTTGGACATCTTTTTATGTCCTTTTCCATCTTCATAAAGCGTCATTATCTTGTTACGCAGGACTTTTGACAGTTCTTTTCTGATCCCCATGGCTCAGTATCTAGCCTAGTCAGTGCTTCACATAAGAGCTAACAAACTCATTGACTATTTATACACTGACACTAATTGCAATTTAAAAAGCCACAGATGTGGGACATTAACCTCTAATTGGCATTTTAACCCGTGTATGTCACCTTGTGTGTCTGTACCAAGGCCAAACATTCCAGGGGAGGGAAACTTTTAATCCGGGCCTTTTGGGTGATTTCTGTTATTATGATTTAAAAAGGAGCCAAACAACTATTTTGTTGAAGGATGATGATTATATGAAGCCATTTATTATCAAAGAGCATTTTGTGGCATGATCAGTCATATGTTCAATATCAATGCCAACATTTCACAATTTTTGCCAGGGTATGTAAACTTTTGAGCACAACTGTATATTAACCCATCAGGTGCTAATGAAAACAAAATATGTGAATGGACTTTCTGTACACTGCTATACCCCCTTTATGCATTTCTAGTGCACTTTACATAAAAACAGGGATTTTTGGTTCACATGCATTGCAATACATGTTTAAGCCGGCCAACTGCGTCAAAGTAATCCCTCTCTGGCCAGTTCCTACTCTACTTTCATATTATATGGTCTTGCTGGTAAAAAGACTGATTTCATTTCCAATCAGGTTTTTGTGTGATATTATTTCTATCTATCTATCTCTATCCATTCAGTCGTATCCGACCCTTGGCGATTGCATGGACCGTCACTTGTAAGCAACTCTTTTCCATGAATTCTCTTATTATTATTTTACAGAGTAGGTTGCCAGGTCTTTCCCCAACCCCCTACCATGCAGGATCCCGCATGGCCAGGGATGAAACTAGGACAATTTTAGACAGGAGCCAATTAACCTACCAGCATGTCTTTGGAGTGTGGGAGGAAACCGGAGTACCCGGAGGAAACCCACGCGAACACAGGGAGAACATGCAAACTCCATGCAGGAGGCGCCATGGTTGGGAATCAAACTCATGACCCAATTACTGCAAAGCAGAAGTGCTAACCACTAATCCACTGTGCCGCCCATCTCTATATCTATCTATTACTATATCTCTATATCTATCTATTACTATATCCCCCCCCCCAATCCCCACTCCCTGCATGCCTCCTAAGCTCCCCAAATCCCCCCTCCTAGCACAATCCCCCATTTTAATCCTCCCTTCTAGCATGCAGCTGCTGCTGCCCGGTAGAGAAACGCTATTTTATTTTTTTTATTCCGTTCTATATTATACTCTATCCTATTCTGCTCTATTCCATATTTATGTATCGGATATAAAATGCTATGTTCTATTTGTTTTTCTACCATCGCCCTCTCTTCCCTTGCCTTCTCCTCTTTTCTTCCCCCCTCTTCTATCTCCATATCTCTCCTTTTACTCTCCATCGCCCTTTCTTGTTTCTCCCGCACTTCTCTTGCCCTCCTTGCTCTCACCCTCTCTTCCCTTGCCTTCTCCTCTGCTCTCGCCCTTCTTTCTCTCTCCCTCTCCTTGTTTTCTTTCTCCATGGCTTTCCCTTCCCTCTTTGCTCTCAGCCTCTCTATCCTTATCTTCTCCTCTGCTGTTATACTTCTTTCTCTCTCCCTGTCTTCTATTGCCGCCTTCTCATCTCTTGCCTCCTTTTCTCTCTCCAAGTCTTCTCTTACTTCCTTTGCTTCCTCACTCAGCTGTTCTTCCCTCTCACTCGGCTGTTCTTCCCTCTCATTCGGCTGTTCTTCCTTCTCACTCGGCTGTTCTTCCCTCTCACTCGGCTGTTCTTCCTTCTCACTCTCGTCTTCCTTCTCACTCTCGTCTTCCTTCTCACTCTCGTCTTCCTTCTCACTCTCATCTTCATCTTGCACATCTCCCCATTCACATTCATGGGTGCAGTAACAAGCGTACTATGGAAAAGAAAATAAAAAGATTAGTAGATGATCTAACACAGGATTATCACCTTTCAGCTACATCAGAGACAGCCGGTCAGTTTAGGACTTTATGTCATTTATGATAAATGTGTTTCCCCAAAAATGCCAATTGTTAGAAGGCAGTTTTCTCCACAGAGGAGGTCGGCCTGTTAGGTGTCTGAAGATTTGGTGTACAGTATAGGAACCCTTTCTATATGGTCAGCCAGTGTCATGACTAGTGCTTTTAGGGACAATACTGGGGACCCTGAATGAAGTTGGAGGGGCCCTTAATGGGACAACCTTACCAGGCTGAATGACCACTATTGAGAGAGCCAGAAAACATTTCCTAATCACTATTCATCCCCCTGTAATAAGTGATGGTAGCAGATTCTGCCATCTCCAATGACCTTCCCCCACCAATTCACTAGGAAAGGAACATTTAGTAAAGCTGATATTTATCATTGGACAATTTCTTGTTAACTGAAATGATGCCCCCCCATGAGGAATAATGGTCTCCAGCTATCCAGAGGACTTCATTCTTCCTTCCTCTAGTCCTAAACTACTTGTTTGTGAGAGGCTGCTAGTTATCTATGGAACTACCTAAGAAGTAGAATTGTATATGATACTTACTCTTTTTATCACCTTCCACAGAGGTTCTAAGAGGAAACCCACAATTCGAAGTGGGCTTAAATATTCAAAACGAAAGTTCTGCCAACATCCGCCTGCTGTCCACTCGGTCTCTTTGCCGTTGTCTTTCTCTTCTGTCTTCTCGATGTTTTTGTCCTGGTTTTCCTTTGATTTTGTAGGAGTCCAGAAGAAGTGGACTTTCAACTTATTACGATCACGTTCCTGTTCTCCATTCTCTTCAACTTTTTCTTCCTCTCTCCATGTTTCTTTCTTCTCAGTCTGGTCTACATCTTCTGCTACATTTCTCCATCTTAATTCTTGGGTACATTGGCAGGCGTACTGTGGAAAAAAAAAAAAAAAAAGGATTAGTAGACGGTCTAACAGAGGAGTATCACCTTTCAGCTACATCAGAGACAGCCGGTCACTTCTGCAATATTTATCAGTTTAGGACTTTATGTCATTTATGTTAAATGTGTTTCCCCAAAAATGCCAATTATTAGAAGGTAGTTTTCTCCACAGAGGAGGTCGGCCTGATAGGTGGTTGAAGGATTCGGTGTACTGTATAGGAACCCTTTCTATATGGTCAGCCAGTGCCAGTTTACTACTTTTAGGAGTATAAATACTAAAGGGGAGGACATTACAAGGAACCCCGAGGGAAGTTGGAGGGGCCCTTAATGGGACGATCTGGCCAGGCTGAATGACCACTATTGAGAAAGCTAAAAAACATTTTCCAATCACTATTCATCCCCCTGGAATAAGTAATAGTAGCAGATTCTGCCATTGCAAATCACCCCCCCCCACCACCAATTCACTAGGAAAGGAACATTCATTAAAGCTCAGTAATTTAATACTAGAAAATGTCTTATTAACTGTAATTGTGCCCCCCCCCCCCATGAGGAAGAATGGCCTCCAGCTACCCAGAGGGCTTCATTCTTCCTCTAGTCCTAAACTGCTTGTTTGTGAGAGACTTCTAGTTATTTATGGAACCACCTAAGTAGTAGAATTGTATATGATACTTACTCTTTTTAGCAGCTTCCAGAGAGGTTTTAAGAGGAATCTAAGGAGACCAATCGCACTTTCAGATGGGTTTAAATATTTCCAATAAGGGCAGCAACTAGAGCAGCAATCACAGCAGTGACAACACTGACAGCTTCTGTCTTCTGTCTGCTCATCATGGTCTGCCGATGAGGCTGGACTCCAATAGCCCCTCATTCTTATGTTATTCCAGTTCTTTCCCTGGTCACCATTCTCTTCTTCAGCTTTTTCTTCTTTTTTGCTGTTTTCTTCCTCTTCACTCGGCCATTCTTCATTCTCACTGTGGTCTTCATGCACATCTCTGCATTTACAGTCACAGGTGTATTGGCAAGCGTACTATGGAAAAGAAAAAAAAAAAATTAGTAAACAAAATTAGTAGACGGTCTAACACAGGAGTATCCTCTTTCAGCTCCATCAGATACAGCCGGTCACTTCTGCAATATTTATGATTTTAGGACTTTTATGTCAGTTATGATATCTATGTGTTTCCCCAAAAATGCCAATTATTAGAAGGCAGTTTTCTCCACAGAGGAGATCGGCCTGATGGGTAGCCGGTAATTCAGTGTACTGTATAGGAACCCTCATTAAAGGAACATTCATTAAAGCTCTGTAATTTGACAATGAACAATTTCTTATTAACTGTGACACCCCCCCATGAGGAAGAATGGCCTCCAGCTACCCAGAGGGCTTCATTCGTCCTCTAGTCCTAAATTGCTTGTTTGTGAGAGACTTCTAGTTTATGTAACTACCTAAGCGGTATAATTTTATATGATACTTACTCTTTTTAGCAGCTTCCACACAGGTACTAAGAGGCAATCAAGGAGACCAACCGCACATTCAACTGGGTTGAAATAAATCCAACACCGACCACATTGGCAACAATCACAGCAGTGACAACCCTGGCAGCATGTGCAGCAGTGACAACCCTGGCAACATCCAGGTTCAGGCTCTTCATCATTGTCTGTCTGTGGTCCTGGACTCCAGAGGCATTGGATTCCCATGTGATGCCAATTCTTTTCCTGATGTTGAACTTCTTTATTGCTTTTTTCTCCTCTACTCGATTTCTTGCCTTCGTTTTCTTCCTTCTTATCCTCACTTGGTGATGCTTCCTCTATCTTCCCTGGTGCACTTGGCTGGAAGGTTTCCTCTTCCATTTCCTCCTTTTCTGCCTCTCTTTCCATGTCCCCACAGGACCATGTTATGTTGATCTTCCCTCGCTCACGTGTCATGATCTCCAGCTCTCCTTTTGTGTTTTCGGTGGTCTATAAGAAAAAAAAAACCAAAAGTTAGATATAAGGACAGATTGTAAAGTGGAACTCTACTCTTTCTTTTAGATTTGGATGGAGTGGGGGAAGGGTTCAGACTTTTCTGAGGTTTTCATTCTCGATGTTGTAACTGGGAAGTTTCCCTTTACTTCATATCATCTCAGGAGAAGTAAGCGGAATCCTCCCATCAGGATTGCAGACAGTAATAAAAATTCAACTGAGGTTCTAACCCATCCCCCATTCCATCTGAAATCCATGAACTGCCTTGCTTGATGTTCTGCTTTAAAAAAATTATTAGATTTTTTAAAGCATGTTTATAAAGAGTTACTAATCATAAATTATTTAAAGAAGTAAAGATGTGAAGGTCCCAAATACAGCAGGGGGGGGGGGATTCAGGGGCAGGCCTACTATTTGTGCTAACTCTGCAGCTGCACAAGGGCCCCCTGGGACTTGGGGGCTCATCTATACTATCTATACATAGTACATTAAAGATTGTGCTTGGGAAGCAGCTAAATGGGGTGCAGAGAGCCCACGTCCTGATCACTATTCACCCCCCTGGAATAAGTCCCAGCACCAGATTCTGCCATCACTGCTACGGTTTCCACCTCATCCCTTTACCCGTGTAATTAATATGTGTTCGGGTTTAAAGGGGTGAGGTGACAACCTTACTGACCGCTCATCCCCAATTCTCCAGGAACGTAACATTCATTAAAGATCTGTAGGTTAACAATGACCAATTGTAATTTTGCTTCCCCCCCCATGAAAAAACATGGCTTCCAGCTATTCAGAGGGTTTTGTTCTCCCTTCCTCTGATGCAATTAGTGAAAGCCTGAACCCTATAGACATGGGATTTACTTCAACCTAGATAACTACAACTATATAATATTACAGGATACTTACCAAGAAGAATTTTAGGGTGATCTCATTGATTATAGCTGCCAATTCATGTGGGGTATATGGAGAAGATTCAGCCATCGCCTGTCCATTCTCTTCTCTCCCCACAGGCTCTCTTGCCCTCTCGTCTGCTCTCGCCTGCTCTTCTCTTCCTCTTTCTTCTTCTCTCACACTCTGCTCCTCCTCTCTTTCTGTCTCTGCTTTTAACTCTCTATACATCTTCCTGGCACTTTCTATTTCTTCAAATGCCGTGATAGACTCTCTTCCCTTGTCATAGTCCATCTCTCTGATCTCTTCTCTCTCCTTTCTCTGTTCCATTTTTCTTTCCTCGTCTCTCTCTGTAAATGTTCTCTGTAACTCTTCTTTCTTCCTGTACATCTCTGCCTCTCTCTCCTCTCTCTGTCTTAGTGTCTCTCTATCTCTCGCCTGTCTCTTTACTATCTCCTCTCTCTTTCTGTCGTAGCTCATTCTCCTCTCTGTCTCTTCTTTCTCCGATAGTTTTTCTCTCAGATTTTTATTGTGATCTATAAAGAAAAAAAAATGGTAAGATTTTAAGTACAAATTTCAAAGTGGAACTCCGCTCAAAATGTCTTCATTTATATTTGGATGGATTGGGTAAAGGGTTCAAATGCTTCAAAGGTTTCATTATCTTCTACATCTTGACTGGGAAAGTTTCTCCTCACTTCCTGTCATCTTAGCAAGAGAAGAAGTGAGCAGAATCCTCCCAGTGGAGTCGCTGACCTCAGTAGCCCAACTGAGGTGCTAAACCTTCCCCATTCCATCTCAAAGAGTCTTACTCAGAGTTCCACTTTAATATTACGTTATTAAACTTCTTGAAAGCATTTTCTCCTGAACCCTGTTTTCTGTAAATAACGCACTCCAGGAACCCTGCACTCTGCGTGTAATGCGGCTCAGGAACCCTGCGTGTAACGCACTCCAGGAACTCTGCATGTAATGCACTCCAGGAACCCTTCACCCTGCGTGTAATGCGGCTCAGGAACCCTGTGTGTAACGCAATCCAGGGACCCTTCACCCTGCGTGTAACGCACTCCAGAAAATCTGCGTGTAATGCACTCCAGGAACCCTTCACCCTGCGTGTAATGCGGCTCAGGAACCCTGTGTGTAACGCACTCCAGGAACCCTTCACCCTGCGTGTAACGCGCTCCAGGAACCCTGCACCCTGCGTGTAACGCGCTCCAGGAACCCTGCACCCTGCATGTAACGCACTCCAGGAACCCTTCACCCTGCGTGTAACGCGCTCCAGGAACCCTGCACTCTGCGTGTAACACACTCCTGAACCCTGTATTCTCTGCATAGGGGATGTACCTATTTTTGCTGCATTTGCCTTTTTATCTGCCTTAGGGCCGGTTCACACCAGAACGCAGTATGGGAAAGGTGCATTTTGTGTATGTTTCCCGCACTGCAGGTGACTGTGACATTGACTGTGTAATCTGCATGCAGGTGCAACTGATTGTTAATGGTACCCAAAATGCAGATCACATCGCAGAGCGTTTGCAGGCACCAAAACACTTGGTCCTGAAGTACCATGCAGCTCGGTGCTGTGCGTTTTTAAAAGTAGTGCTGTGCGTGTGACTCTTCTTCTCCTCTCAAGCAGGCACACATTGGTAAGCACCAGCTTTTCTCTGCCCTCCATTTCAATGACAGAAGTCTGTCTCCTCACTCAGAAAACTACCGAGGAAGAGGAGGTGCCAGAGGTATAACATCCCCCTGAGAATGGGGTACTGAGAAAACAAACCACCTAAAAATGCAGCTAGACTCATTTATAAACCACAACTACATGCAGGAAATATTTTAACTTTTTCTAATGCAGATCCCAGCATGTAACTAGGGCAGGGGTGGGCAACTGTGGCCCCCCCAGCTGTTGTAGAACTACAAATCCCATGAGGCATTGCAAAACTGACAGTTACAAGCATGACTCCCAAAGGCAGAGGCATGATGGGACTTGTAGTTCACCAACAGCTGGAGGGCCACAGTTGCCCACCCCTGAACTAGGAGATAGTCTGTCCTGATGTATGAGGAAATCACAACCTCTCTGCGTACATTTTAGGCCTCACGGACAGTTTTGGCGAAGCTCTTAGGGGCTTCTGGTGGGTTGTTTTTCTGTCTCTAAACCCCCTCTATGTTAGCTTATGGGGAAGATTTACTAAAACTTGAGCACTCAGAATCTGGCCCGGTGGTGCATGGTAGCCAATCAGCTTCCAACTTCAGCTTGTTCCATCAAGCTTTGACACTAAAACTTGAAATCTGATTGGTGTCTATGCAGAGCTGCAGCAGATTTGCACTCTCCAGTTGTAGTAGATCTTCCCCTCTGTGTCCATACACACACATTGCTGTTTACAGGCAGAAAAAACACTTCCAGTCTGTCCTGGAGCAGCGACATTTTGCAAAAAAAAAAAAAACACGCTTGATGTGTGTAAAACGCGTCTAAATACACATTAACTCTATGTATGTTTAGCGCTTGAGCATTAATGCTTTTCATTGGCTGGAATAAATTATTATTCCGGCGAATGAAATGAATTGATGCCCGAGTGCTTGACACGCCTAAATGCATGCGTCAAGTGTTTTTTTTCTGCCAACAACAGCGCTGCCAGGAGGAAAGGCGCCTAGGAGAGTTAGTAAAACATGGAGTGTGGACGAGGCCTTACAACTCCCCCGAATGTCAGCGTCCACCTTTGACTACGACTGTTAGACCGCATCTGCATAGAATGAACATCGGCATGAGGATGGATGACAACCGACATTTCAGGAAGAAAAGGGGACGTGCGCCATTTTCTGATGGTAAACGCAATGTGCGTCTAGCTGCAGATAGCGGACGCAGCGCTGTCCCTTCTTTTCCTAAACGCAGCTAAACTGTCTGCAACTAAACCTTGCCAATCGTTCTGTATGGCTAACATGATGACGTCGCATTGTGCCAGTCCAGCCGCTTTTAGGGCAGAATGCGGTGCGAGAAACCCTCTATTTCCTCGGCGTAATGTGTTTTATATTTTACACCCCCCCCCCAAAAAAAAAAGTTGGATTGCGTGTTGTTTTTGTGCATTAAAAATGTATTTTTTTCAGTAAAAATTGTGTTTGAAAAATTGCTGCATAACTGCCATGCGAGCTAAAAAATGGAAAAGAAAAAAAATTTCTCTAGGACCTCTGCTCTAAAAAAAAATCTATCCTGTCTGGGGGGTTCTAAGACATTTTGTAGTAAATAGAATAAAAAAAAAAAAAATTTGTGGAAAAAAAAATAAAAGTCAGAAAATGTGTGTGTGTGTGTACATGATGGGGGTGTGTGTGTACATGATGGGGGTGTGTGTGTGTACATGATGGGGGTGTGTGTGTGTACATGATGGGGGTGTGTGTGTACATGATGGGGGTGTGTGTGTACATGATGGGGGTGTGTGTGTGTACATGATGGGGGTGTGTGTGTGTACATGATGGGGGTGTGTGTGTACATGATGGGGGTGTGTGTGTGTACATGATGGGGGTGTGTGTGTGTACATGATGGGGGTGTGTGTGTGTACATGATGGGGGTGTGTGTACATGATGGGGGTGTGTGTGTGTGTACATGATGGGGGTGTGTGTGTGTGTACATGATGGGGGTGTAAGGATCAGGGTCAGGAATAGGAGATGTGTGAGGAGAGCTAAAAAAAACCTTACCTTGTCACTCGGAAATTAGGAATGACGGTCGGAAAGACACACTGTGATGTCATCACTAAGGGACACAGCTGTGACTCCGCCCACTCCATTGGTACAACGAGGCCCCGCCCAACCGCACTGTTAAACAAAAGGTGGCTCCGCCCACTCCTATTGTGAGCCAACAAAAGGAGGCCCCGCCCACGCATATAAAATGAAGCTCCACCCACTACTACTGTGAATCAACTAAAGGAGGCTACGCCCACTCCTACTGTGGAACACCTCGGCTGACTCTGAGGGAGGGGCTGCACGCTGTGGACACGCCTTCCCCCATTGCAGCCACACATACGTGCAGCTGGACTGTAACATGGAGATAATTGGGCGCTGACTGTGTGCTCCGCCCCGGAGGGAATTCTATTGGGCCGATTTTATCTTTCAGTCCCGCCCTCACCTCAGCCTATTGTTTACAGAAATCGCTCTCCTTGACCACGCCCACCATGAGTACATGCCCGCCCACCTTCATATTCCTAGTATGTATTTAAATCTCCCGCCCTGTCCCCACCCCCTCTGATCACAGCCACCTGATTGGTCTGGGGGATGCTGGGCGTGTTTGTTGTGCATAGTTGCCTCGGGGATACCGGTTTCCATAGGATACCTATTTTGCCGCCACATCGGTCCTCCCTGTACTGTGATTGGCTGTCCGCGGCTCTGAGGTGACAGAACTCCAGGAGTCCTCGGTGTGGGCCGGGTCACCACCTTCCCCAGGTAGAGTCCCAGGTCTGGAGGGGGGATTGGGGTTTGGATGTTGTGTGTGAAGCGCCCCTCCCCCTCCTCTCTTCCCCCTCAGGAACCGATTTACCAACCATACATTGTACAATTAGATCGTATGATCCGCTCTACATCTATTCAGACCCCTCCCCCATTCGTCCAATCAGGGAGAGGGCTGGTATAGATGATGGTGGTCATACATTGTACAATCTGATTGCACAACCTCTCCTCCCCCCATCCGTCCAATCAGGGAGAGGGCTGGTATAGATGATGGTGGTCATACATCGTACAATCTGATTGCACAACCTCTCCTCCCCCCATCCGTCCAATCAGGGAGAGGGCTGGTATAGATGATGGTGGTCATACATCGTACAATCTGATTGCACAACCTCTCCTTCCCCCATCCGTCCAATCAGGGAGAGGGCTGGTATAGATGATGGTGGTCATACATCGTACAATCTGATTGCACAACCTCTCCTCCCCCCATCCGTCCAATCAGGGAGAGGGCTGGTATAGATGATTGAAGGGAAATGTATGTTTTTTAGGTCTGTCATTTTGTTTCCCCCCCACTCCATTTTATATTTTGTACTAACAAAGGTATTCCGAAAGGACAATTCCTCAGGCTCAGGAGAAACTGCACCAATTTTGATACTTACCATACACAGGCCAACATTCTTAACCACTTGAGCCCCAGAGGATTTACCCCCCTTAATGACCAGGCCTTTTTTTGCTGTTTGGCGCTGCACTAATTCAAATGATAATTGCGCGGTCATGCAATGCTGTACCCAAACAAAATTTACGTCCTTTTCTTCACACAAATGGAGCTTTCTTTTGGTGGTATTTGATCACCTGTGCGCTTTTTATTTTCTGCGCTATAAACAAAAAAAACACGAAAATTTTGAAAAAAAACAATTTTTTCTACTTTCAGCTATAAAAAATATATCGTAAACTCAAAGTTAG
Organism: Staurois parvus; assembly: GCF_062004578.1. NCBI lineage: Eukaryota > Metazoa > Chordata > Amphibia > Anura > Ranidae > Staurois > Staurois parvus. Next base: position 20,784 of record NW_028320520.1, on the reverse strand, counting down.
TCATAAATTTCAGCCAAAATGTATTCTGCTACATGTTTTTGGTAAAAAAAATCCCAATAAGTGTATATTGATTGCTTTGTGTGAACATTATAGTGTCTACAAACTATGGTATAGATAATTTGAAATTTACACAGCTTTTACTTTCTGACCGCCCATCACATCTCTTGAGGTGCTAAAATACCAGGATAGAACAAACACCCCCAAATGACCCCTTTTTGGAAAGCAGACACCCTAAGCTATCTGCTGAGAGACATATTGTGTCCATGGAAGATTTATTTTTTTTCCACAAGTTTCTGGAAAATGACAAAAACTTTTTTTTTGTTTTTTTTTTTTACACAAAATTGTCAATTAAATGATTTATTTCTTGCACAAGCCATGGGTATATGTGGAATTATACCCCAAAATACATTCTGCTACTTCTACCGAGTATGAGGATACCACACGTGTGACACTTTTTGGGAGCCTAGCCACATACAGGAGCCTGAAATCCAATGAGCACTTTGAAAGCCTGAAAGTGCGTAACTTCTTCATTTCACTTCCCCACTACCTATCACAGTTTTGGAGGCCCTGACATGCCAGGATAGCACCAAACCCCCCCAAATGACCCCTTTTTGGAAAGTAGACACTCCAAGGAATTTAAAAAGAGGCATGGTGAGTATTTTGCAGATCTAATTTTTTCTCACAAGGTTTTGAAATATAAAAAAGAAAAGAAAAAATATATTTTTATTTTCTTTCTTCATTTTCCAAAAACTTGTGGTAAAAAAATAAATTCTTCTATTGATTCAACATGCCTCTCAGCAAATAGTTTGGGGTGTCTACTTTCCAAAAAGGGGTCATTTTGAGGGGTGGGGGCATTTTATGCCCAGCATTAGAGGTTTATGCCACACATCACTCACTCTTCTAACCACCTGAAGACCAAGCCTTTTCTGACACTTTTTGTTCACATTAAAAAAATCTGTATTTTTGCTAGGAAATTAAAGTGAACCCCCAAACATTATATATTTTCTTAGAGCAGACACCCTAGTAAATAAAATGGTGGGTGGTGCAATTTTTTATCTCACATATTACTTACACAGCGATTTTTCAAACGCAATTTTTTTGAAAAATATACACTTTTTTAATTTTAATGCACAAAATTACAATATATTGGCCAATTATTTGGTATGATATAAAAGATGATGCTATGCTGAGTAAATAGATACCAAACATGACATGCTTTAAAATTACGCATGCCCTGTGCAATGGCGACAAACTGCATACATTTTTAATATCTATAGGCAACGCTTTAAAAGCCTTTACAAGCTACCATTTTAGATTTACAGAGGAGGTCTAGAGCTATAATTACTGCCCTTGTTCTGACGTTCGTGGCGATACCTCACATGCATGGTGCAATCGCTGTTTCCATACTGGGAAAGGGTCAACGCTCACGAACGCAGGTGTGCGCGTGCGCGGATGGGCGAGGGTCCTTTTTTTTTTTTTTTCTTTTTTTCTGATTTATTTAATTATTTTTACACTGTCCCTTTAATTTATTTATTTTTTAATCACTTTTAATGCTATCTCAGGGAGGGGGAGGGGGGGGCCATTTTCTCCCGCTGCTTGTAAAGGCAATTCTGCAGCTAATTAACCACTAGGAATGCTTTTACATGAAAGCCCATTGCCGGCTGAAAAAAATAAAACCAGGATGATGCCTGCAGCTGCAGGCATCACCCTGGTATAACCATTCAAAGTCCAGTGATGTACCAATACGTCACTGGTCCTTGTTGGGTGTATATGCTATGTTCTTTTTTTCTTTATGCAGCCTGTGGGCTGAATGAAAAAAAAGAGAAGAAATCTCTGCCAGAAAAAGTGTGTGGTATGCCCACCATTAGAAACCTCCCTCAATCCACCCACTTCTAATGGTGGGCACATATGAAATGTGCCAACAAATATAAAATATATATGCCGAAGCATGGGGGCCATCCACCCACTGGCCACCCCAGGCCCCCATGCTTTGGCATACATTCTCTTTTTTTTAACTGCGGATGAAAAATCTCATCCAACAGCACTGCACACACCTACTTATGTCTATTCTGAAAGCAAGACCCTGTTGCTGTCAGAATAAACAGGTCAGTGCTGCAGTTTGACGTTCCTGCAAAGAAATCAACAATGGTTAACAATAAAACATAAACTCAATAAAACAACTTTATAAGGAAAAGTGTGTGGTGGTATGCCCACCATTAGAAACCTCCCTCAATCCACCCACTTCTAATGGTGGGCACATATGAAATGTGCCAACAAATATAAAATATATATGCCGAAGCATAGGGGCCATCCACCCACTGGCCACCCCAGGCCCCCATGCTTTGGCATATATTCTCTTTTTTTTAACTGCGGATGAAAAATCTCATCCAACAGCACTGCACACACCTACTTATGTCTATTCTGAAAGCAAGACCCTGTTGCTGTCAGAATAAACAGGTCAGTGCTGCAGTTTGACTTTCCTGCAAAGAAATCAACAATGGTTAACAATAAAACATAAACTCAATAAAACAACTTTATAAGGAAAAGTGTGTGGTGGTATGCCCACCATTAGAAACCTCCCTCAATCCACCCACTTCTAATGGTGGGCACATATGAAATGTGCCAACAAATATAAAATATATATGCCGAAGCATAGGGGCCATCCACCCACTGGCCACCCCAGGCCCCCATGCTTTGGCACATATTCTGTTTATTATAACTGCGGATGAAAAATCTCATCCAACAGCGCTGCCCACGCTGACTTATGTCTATTCTGAGAGCAAGTTCCTGTTGCTGTCAGAATAAACAGGTCAACGCTGCAGCTAAAAGCATTCCTGCAAACAGAAATGGTTAACAATAAAACAACAATAAACCAGTGAAAGTCGAACAATCACAAAAATGACAACAACAAAAAAAACTATAACTATTTTTGGTTTTTATATTTTTTTATTTTTTTGGGGGGTATTTGTACTTTTATTTATTTTTTTTATTTTTTTAACTTTTTTTTTCCAAACTTCAAACATTTAAACAGCTGGTAGGGTCTCTCCAAATGCGATAGCCAGTTTCCTGACTACCTAACATCTTTTGAGACCCTGTGTAAATGTGCCCTGATCTGTGCCGTGCTGTACCCTATACTAATAGTTCACTAGTGTATGGTAGAGGCGGAAGCAGGGCTTGATGCAGAGGCCAGGTTGGCCAGGACAGGAGGGACAACAATAGCGGCTGTCACGCCTAATTCCACGTTTGCTGCAGACACGACATCTTTTTTGGGGTCTTCTTTGGGTTGGGGTACCAGGAATGGTATCGAGAAAATGTCTCTCATGCAGACGGCTAACTGCATCTGGGAGAGGGATTTGGGGCGCAGCACCTTCTGGATACAAAAGGGCCCTGATGTTCTCTAACTGGAAATTTAGGTATGATCCACTATGTCCAGTTGCTTTATAGAGAACAAAAGCATTATATAGAGCCAATTGAAATAAATAAACTGACACTTTTATGTACCAGCGTTTGGATTTTCGGGAAACTAAATATGGCTGCATCATCTGGTCATTGAAGTCCACCCCTCCCATGTTAAGGTTATAATCGTGGACACAGAGGGGCTTCTCAACAACACCAGCTGCCGTGGTAATTTGGACGGTCGTATCTGCGTGAATGGAAGACAGGAGGTAAACATCCCGTTTGTCCTTCCACTTCACTGCGAGCAATTCTTCATTTCTCAAGCAGGCTTTTTCCCCCTTTTTAAGATGGGTATTTACAAGCCGTTGGGGGAAGCCTCGGCGATTAGATCGCACAGTGCCACATGTGCAAATTCCCAAATTGAACAAATGTCTAAATAGTGGCACGCTTGAATAAAAATTGTCCACGTATAAGTGGTACCCCATATGGAAATAGGATGACGCCAAGTCCCAAACTATCTTGCCACTGCTCCCCATGTAGTCTGGGCATCCGGGGGGCTCCAAGTAACTATCTTTTCCCTCGTAAATCCGAAACTTACATGTATAGCCTGTTGCCCTCTCACAGGTCTTATACATCTTGATCCCATATCTGGCACGCTTGCTGGGGAGATATTGTTTGATTACAAGGCGGCCAGAATATTGAATGAGGGACTCATCGATGCAGATGTTTTTCTGGGGAGTATACACATCTGCAAATTTTTGGTTAAAGTGATTTACGAGGGGCCGAATTTTGTGGAGCCGGTCAAATTCAGGGTCACCCCGAGGACGACTGAGTGAGTTGTCGTAGAAGTGCATAAAACGCCTTATCGTCTCATATCTATGCCTGGCCATGGCAGCAGAGAACACGGACATGTGAACAAGAGGGTCGGTGGACCAATACAACCGCAATTGATTTTTATCATTAATGCCCATGTTGAGGGTTAGGCCCAAAAAAACTTTAAATTCGGAAACCGTAATGGGTTTCCATGCGAATGGTCTGGCAAGGTTTGAATTTGGGTTGGCGGCGATAAATTGGCGTGCATATAAATTGCTTTGATCCACAATCAATGCATAAAGATCTTCTGTGAAAAACAGCTCAAAAAAATTAAGGGGAGTATTTAAATTTGCTGTTTCCACCTGAATTCCGGGTTGGGCAGTGAATGGGGGAAGTACGGGTGCTGCAGAATTTGTGGGCTGCCAATCGGGATTTGCAAGCACATCCGGAAGGACACTAGGGGCTCTACGGGCCTGTCTGCGAATTCTTGGTGGCCGCGGGACACTACTTGTGCTCGCCACCGCACCAGCTTGTACTGCACTTATGGGACTCGCCACGTCACCAAGTGATACTGCAGTGCTGGTATGCCTACGACCAGGATGTACTAGGCCGCTGGTGCTCGCCAGTTCACCAAAAGATACTGCGGCACTAGTACTGGCACTCTGCTGCATATGAGAGTCATCATGCATTTGTACCACCTCAGCAACCTGTGAATGGGATCGGGTACGCCTGACCTTAGCAGGGACCACTTCCTCGTCGTCTGAGCTAGCTGTCAGGGTGCCGCTGCTGTCTATAGGTTCGTATTCTGAGCCTGATTCTGCCAGTGAGTCTTCCCCTTCGCTCTCACTTGACATGCTCAGAATCCTATAGGCCTCTTCACTAGTGTACCTTTGCTTAGACATTTTGGCCACTAAATTTACAGGTACCTAGTGCGACTCACGGAAAAAAGAGCGCCTGGCTGTCAGGGACTGCTTGAACCGCTACAAAAAATTTACCGACAAGTGCTAACAGATATCAGGCCTGATTCTGTGAACACTGCGGTTTTGTGTGTAATATGTATCAAGTGACAGTTATCTACTGACACTGCACTTGCCGGGGGAGAAGGGGGGGGCGTAGGGGCTAAACGCAGGTGCTGGCAGGTGTTGGGGCTGATCCCGCTAACACTGCGTTTTTGGGGATACTAAAGTAATGTGAATGCTGGTATAGCGCTGATCTGATCAAAGATATTGATCCAATCAGACACTATACTAGCAATGAAGGTTTAGCGTGCAAGTAAGCGTGTTCCTGGCAATCAAGGGGTCAAATGTGATTATTTGTGTACTAGCGGGCAAACTGGTGCTATCTGGGAGGGGCGCTAAAACTATCGGAAGTCACCAGTACCAAGTCACCAGTACCAATACAGTGATCAGTAAAAATCTGTTCACTGTAATCAATGACACTGGTGACAGGGCAGTGAAGGGGTTAACTGGGGGGGGGGGCGATCAAGGGGTTAAATGGGATTACTGATGTACTGGCGGGTAAACTGGCGCTATCTGGGAGGGGCGCTAACACTATTGGAAGTCGCCAGCGACACTGATACAGTGATCAGTAAAAATTGGTTCACTGATCAGTGACACTGGTGACAGGGCAGTGAAGGGGTCAACTCAGGGGGGGGGCGCGATCAAGGGGTTAGACGGGACTACTGGTGTAATAGCGGGCAATCTGGCGCTATCTGGGAGGGGCGCTAACACTAACGGAAGTCGCCTGCGACACTGATACAGTGATCAGTAAAAATTGGTTCACTGATCAGTGACACTGGTGAGAGGGCAGTGAAGGGGTCAACTCAGGGGGGGGCGATCAAGGGGTTAGACGGGACTACTGGTGTATTAGTGGGCAATCTGGCGCTATATGGGAGGGGCGCTAACACTATCGGAAGTCGCCAGCGACACTGATACAGTGATCAGTAAAAATCGCTTCACTGATCAGTGACACTGGTGACAGGGCAGTTAAGGGGTTAACTGGGGGGGTGGGGGGGGGGAAATTAAGGGGTTAAATGGCTTTATTGGTGTACTGGGGGGCAAACTGGCGCTATCTGGGAGGGGCGCTAGCACTATTGGAAGTCGCCAGCGACACTGATACAGTGATCAATAAAAATCGCTTCACTGATCAGTGACACTGGTGACAGGGCAGTGAAGGGTTAACTGGGGGGGGGCAATCAGGGGGTTAAATGTGTCCTAGACTGTGTTCTAACTGTCAGTGTGCTGTTTTACTCACGTTTAAATGTCTCTTCTTCTCTGTCTGGAACGGAATGTGTCCAGGCAGAGAAGAATGACATCATATCCTGCCCTGTGTAAATATCAACACAGGACAGGATAGGACAGGGACCGATCATCCGATTTCAGCCAGAAATCACTGGCTGAAATCTAATGATTGATCCCTCCTGGATCGAATCGGATCACCCGCGGGTCGGCGGGAGCGCGCGCGCGCGCCCCCTGCCGGCGAAAGTGTCGGGAGCGCGGAACCCGTTTTTAAACGTGGTTTTGCGCTCCACTGCCGCCCTGCACACGTATATACACAGTGGCAGGGCGGCAAGCGGTTAAAGAAAGATTCCTTGAAAAGGGTTATGATAGGGAGATTTTGAATGCTACTATGGAATTAGTAGCCAACACGGATAGACAGGAATTACTAAGCACCCAAACTAAACCACCTAAAAATCTGGTTTGTCCATTCATTATGACATTTTCGGTTCAACACAGATCTATTAAACACATAATCACTAAAAACTGGGGGATCTTGAAGGCTGACGCCACCCTTGCTAAGGTACTTCCGGAGAAACCTGAAGTCATCTTCCGTAAATCATCCACCTTGCGGGACAAAATAGCCCCCAATGTTGTCACCATGCCCATACCACCTCCCACTCTGTTCAACCACACGGGTTTTTACCCATGTAATAAATGCATTGCCTGCAAGTGCAATGGTGTGAGGAAAAGAAGGGTAGACATGTTTACATCTAACCAAACTAAGAGATCGTATAATATTGATAAATTCATTTGCTGTAATAGCAGATATGTTGTGTATCTACTAGAATGCCCCTGCCTTAAGCAATACATTGGGAGGACAACCAGGCGACTTAGGGATCGCCTTCGGGAGCATGTCAACAACATAAAAAAGGGGTACAAGGAACATTCCTTGTCCCTCCATTATAGGAAACACCACCATAGAGACCCCACGAGTCTGAGATTTGTTGGCATCGATGTTGTAACTTCACACTGGAGAGGAACTCTTAAGACCAGGGCCGTCTCACAATTAGAGACAAAATACATTTTTGAATTAGATACCCTATACCCTGCAGGTCTGAACATCGAACTGGATGTCAACTGTTATATTGACAATAGCTGACCCTGCGATGCTCAGCCAACCATGTTGATAATATTTTTCATTATAAGAATCATCTCCATATGGTGGCGGGGTATTGACTTCGTTACTATCTTTTTTTCCCTATATATATGCATTATTTCAGTTGTAATATTTATACACACACTCAGGATGGATAAGAGGACTGGATTAGACCCTATTTCCAGTTGCTCTGTATTTAGCGTAATCAAAATTTCGGGCCATTCGTTATATGCGTTTATATGACACTAGCCTTGATTTTAAGTAGGCCTTTCCATACCCACTTGGTTAGTGCCAATCGCATCATGATTTTTTTAAATTTTATGACCTTTTATGATATATGGGTATGATATATATGTTTATCATTTTGTGTTTTAATATTTTCAGTTTTAATTGCCACACATGATTTTTTTGATTAATCTCTATGTGACATGCATTTTATGGATCTTATTAAATGCCATTTTACCATGTTGCTTTCGCCCTGTATATAGGATCATTTCCTATGTATACGGTTTATTTGATCAAGTATATCAATTTTTAACCATTAATTTCGTTTTATATATTGGGGCTTATGGATTTTATGGCTCCTTATTCATGATACCAGTACACTTACCAGTACTTTTGTTAATCCTCAATTTGGCTATTTTACAATATTGTTGCACCCTTTTTTTTTTATATATTCCCCTCTCCTGTGCACTATTCTGCATTTGATACCCTTAGATGGGGTTTCCATTATAGTATCATTCAGTTCACAATTGCCTAATAGTGTTAGTGACATTTGGCCGCAGGGACTCTGTCCCGAATAGTGCGTGATAAATCGTATCATTGGCACACGGTAAAATGGCTCTTGCGCAATACGGACGCCCGGGCTCCAGTCACATGGAGCCGCACTCTAGCCGCCTATGCATCTTTTTGCCCATGGTAAAATGGCACCCGCGCATGCGCACTTGGTTAATGCGGATGCCGGGACTCCGGCAAGATGGCGCCGCACCAGTGCGCATGCGCCAGATACGGTACATATGTACGAGGAGATGGTCACGGCAGTCCTATGTTCCACCTCTGAAGAAGTGCGTGCGCACGAAACGCGTCAGCTGGAACCCAGGACGCCATTGACACTAAGCCACCGGTGCCACGAGGAGGCCCGGCGGCCACCTTAATTTCTTAAAGGGTCAGTGTGTTTTTCATACTTGGCTATGTGATGTTCATTTTGCACCTGTGTTTTGAATAAAATCATTACCTACTACACTATGAGTGCTTCCCTATGTCTCCTGTGAGGAGCTTCTTCAATCCCTGCAGCCCTAGTGATCTCTGTGTCAGCTCCTGTGAAGGGGGAGGCTCATCCAGATTGACACTTCCTAGACCTGCAGGACCACCCTTCACTACATGAGGGCGTAGGATTTCCATCTTTCCCAGCTATATTCTCTGACCAGACCTGAGAGGAGAGGGGAGTCTTCAGGATATATATACACATGCATATTACTTATACGCGTTCTGTTTAGTGTGAATTTCTACCATTTGCACTGGGAATCACGGAGCACTGTTTTCACTGGACTGTGTTTATTATAAATTCTCATCATTTCCTTAAGAGCGCTGCATTTTGTTTATATATGATTGAGCCACAGAACCTCATCCCAGGAAAGTTCCTGACCCTCACAGGAGTTGGGGGGACCCGTTCATGCATGCCCTGTGGAAAGGTATTCCTAGATTGGGGTGCGTGGAGGGGGATGAGAGAGGTGGGGGGTCTCAGATGAACTGCCCACCCCTGTTTTGTTGGGTGCGGACCTAGGCACTCTTGTTGCATATTATGCCCCTGCCGAGAAGACCCGGAAGGGCCCCCTGGAACTCTCTGGACAAGCCAAGGTACTGTGGACAGATATTGGGGTAATGTCTGGGCCACCAGAGGATGGACAGAGGGAGGGGGCTGGGAATGGTGTGGGGCTACAGGATTCTCCATTGGCTACAGGATTCTCCATTAGCTGGAGAACAAGAAGAAATCCCCTTGTTGGGGGAGGTAACGAATTCATGTGACATTGACAGTAGACCCGTAACTGTTGATAATTATGATGATGATGTTGCAAATGGCAGTAATGTCGTTGATGTTAGTAACATTGATAGTAAAGTCAGTAATGTCAATGTCAGCAACCTTGATAGCAAAGTCAGTAATGTCATTGATGTCAGTATTGTTGATGATAAGGTTGGTAATGCTAACAATGATTGTGATATTCATGATGAGACAAAATGATATATTTTCACTGTTAGGGGTCACCCACAGTGCTGTGACGGGGGCAGAGGTATAGTCTCTGGGGGCTGAGCAAAGGGATGGTCTAGATAGGCCTATCCCGTGCCCAGGCTCAAAAGATTGTGCCTTGATAAGTGCCCAGCCGTTGGCCTTGCATAGGACTAGGCAGCCGGCTGGGACTTGTAGTTTCACGCCTCAGGCAGCCCTGAAAAGTGAGTCCCAAAAGGACCTTCAGAGGTAAGCTAACTGAGCTTTGTAGTCCCACAGGGAAGGCAGCTCTGAAAAGCCATTCATATGGAGATTTCAGCTTATGTCCAGGGCTGAACCCCCTGCTGGGAAGGGTAAACAAAAGCCTAACAGGAAGAATGGCCTAACCCCAGGGGGGTGGAAGCCTGAAAACCTGTCAGTTAATCTCACTGGTCAAGGTGTGTCCACATGCAGACAGACAGATGTCATAGGCAGAGGCAGCGTGCCAGGATTACGAGTGGAAGGAGGGTTGATGCTTGGGTTGATGCTTGGGTTACAGAGGAAGGGCTGCAGGGCCCAGACCCAATCATCCTTCCTTGGCACTCGGGTTCCGGAGCTGCTGGCCAGGCCTCTGATAAATAGTGTCTGGATTCAGGAGGTACAGGCTGACTGGGCCATAGAGACGAAGGGAATGGCACCATCATGAATCCAGGGGTCAGCTAGAGTCTGGGCATTCATAGTGGTCGCGGTCCTCAAGCAGGATACGATGACCAGGCTTTCTGAGAACCATGGAAAACTGAAGGCCAGTCCTGTGGTTGTGGCCCACCCCACGCCCAGGAGCCATGAGGAAATGGAGCATCTGGAGGGTGCCCGCTGTTTTACCATCATGGACCTGAGCAAGGAGCATGGGCCACCATCTCTAACCCAGCAAGCTCAAGACGAGCCAGCCTTCACTACCCCATGTGGCTTGTCTGAATTCACGGGAAAGCTAGTTGGGGTTGAGAATGCACCGACCGCCTCTCCAGCGGTCAGGAATGGCCCACAATGCGCAGCGGACCTGGGTGCAGTTGTCCACTTTAGGGGCCTCGTGGTGCTCGGCCCTGTCTGGGAAGAGCCCATTGGGCCCGTCACTAGTCTGGAACCAACCGCCCGTGCCCAGTCTGACAGTCGAGAAGGGTAACTGTCAGAGGGGCATGTCAGTGGTTCAGTTTAGGAACCCATCAGTAAGAAGAGACCCCCAGAGGTCTGGGCGTGGGGAGACAGGCAGTTGAGGCCTGGTCTGCTCCCCAGGCCAAAAAGCCGGTTACGTCAGTCGTGGGTACAGCTGGCTACGGTAAGACGCCTGAATGCGATGATCATGGCTCAGCTGGACCTGTGGCTGACCTAGCAGACAGGAAACTAGGGGAACTGGTGTCCTGGATGCTAGCAGGTAACGAGGACTGTCCATCTTGGATGAAGGTAGCTGTGGACCCCACTGGGAGGCGAGGTCCAGAATTCGCCTATCCGGTTCCGGTGCCCACAGGCGCTACTGCCTTCAGGCCAGATGTAGTCCTAAGCCTGAGGAAGAAGGTAGGAGAGGGAAATCTTCTCTACCTCGACAAGAAACTATATATTAAATGTTAGCAAATGACAACCCTGAGCCGAAGTGTTTTGTGAACAGGTGGGCACCCCGGCAGTTGCCACGGGATTCGGATAGCCACAGCCAACTGGTACCCACCCGTGACCACTCACTTGATCAGCCCAGCAGTGTTGCTGTAGAGGACGGCTTCCTATTCAAACGGAATTTGGTTCCTCCGCAGTACAGCGATACCAGGACGACCCAAGAGGAACCTCTGGACAGAAGAAGTCTGTTTTCGTCAGGAGGGAACTTGTAGCTCCCTCCCTGGCAACCACTTGAGGGGGGAGGTATAGCAAACTAGCTCAGAGTTGGAGCGGAGTTCTCCTTTTCCCTTTTTTCTCTTTTTATTTGAGATATTTCTCATTCCTCAGCCTCATTCCCTACCCCCCTGCAGTCCTGAGAGGCAAACGTTATCTCCTGACAGATGGTGTGGGTCAACCAGGTTAAGACATCCTGAGTCCAGGTGCCAGGCAGTCTGCTGAAGGGCAACCTTCGTCACCGAAAACTGTGTAGGCCCACACATCATAAAACTGACCAGCAATTAATTGAACATTCCTCAGGTCAACTGTGTTTCATGTCATGGATTATGAAGCTGTTAGTTTTAACTGAGAGTCCACTGACATTCTGCCCAACATATTGTATTGGGCAGACGCAGAACCACCCCCCCTTTCCGGGGGGGGGGGGGGTGGGATTTTAAAAAAGGGACAGGCTGCAAGCCTAAGAGTTTTAAGTTTTACACAGATCTCCCAGCTAACATTGGAGGAGATAAAGAATCGTCCTGCTCTGCAACTTGGATCTGCAAACCCAGGCTAAGGGCAAGTAACTTAACCCTGTAATTTCCTTCCTAATTATCTCTTAGCTGTGTCGTATATATATATATATATATATATATATATATATATATATATATATTTTTGTGACAGCTTTGTAAATATTTTGTTGCACTGTTTTACTCTTAGTAATAAATCTTTCTGAAAGTGTTAAACTGTTTTTAAGCGCTATTCACAAATTCCTGCCTTTTGAAGAGACGCTACTGTGTTTGTTTACTCCCTGCCCAATTGACCATATTGGACAGGTGACTTTTCAATCAATATTGTGTATTTCTGACAGTCCGTCTTCTCTGTACATTTCAAGATGGTGGTGGCAGTAGAAGGGTTAGTTGCGTAATTAACCCGACCCAGTAACAAGCGCATTCAGGCTGCAGGCACCGATTGTAGCCTATTAGCTGGACAATCGCTGTGCAGGGTGCAGCTTGGTGGGGCCTTGTTATGCGCGTCACACCGTGGTTTTAGATCGGTCGGTCCTTCGGTCACGAGTTTGGTGAGAAGGTCTGGGGTCTGACACCGTGGGCCTGACGTATTACTGTTAATCGCGGTCGTGCGATTGTCGCATGTTGGTGGCGGCGACCGTGGATCCGTGACTGTGACAGAATCCATTGTTTAGATATCCTCTTGGCTTTTACTACACATTTGCTTGGAGAGAGCGGGGAGCTAGATATGTTGCGACAGCAAATGGAAGAGCGCTTTGTAGCTTTCAAAAGTGTCTTATGAGCCCATCACCACTACGCTCAGGAGCAAACAGGAGGACGTATCAGCTGTGGTTATACAGCAGGCCTACAGACGCCATTTAACAAAACGAGGTTTTGATTGTAGAAAACCTTCAACTAAAATGGAAAATGGTGGAACAAATATGGACAGAAAAGGCAGCACCCCTTCTACAGCATCGCTGACATCATATGACAGTGTAACTAAACCTGAAAAAGGAAAAAAACAAGAATACAAGAAGCATTGAGAGAGCAAAAAGACAAAAATCTATCAGGGAATCCAAGTGTTGAAAAAAAAGGTTCATATTTCTCATTTGCAAGCAAAGATTGTTTACAAATGTAATGATATCAATGCAGATCAGCTATGGAGACACTTATCTGAAGATCAATACCAAACAATCTGCTTATTAGGACATGGTTGCATTTTAAGGCAGTAAATCCCCACCTGGTTAAAGCACAAAAACAAGGAAGTTGTACTGCATGTTTCCCATCAACCAATGCAACTTAGGAGAAATGACCAGAGCTGCAAGGAAGAGTCCAATTCCAGGGCAGCCAGATGGAGTCTACTTTTGTGGTGAAACCGTTCCGCCTGGGCTTGCTTGTGCGGAGTGATGCGTCTCACCTAATGGTTCCCTTTTCCAGCAAGTCTTCCAGTGCTCTGCCAAGGCAGGTATTAGGGCTCAAAACCAATCCTTCCCAGCTATCCCAAACCACGAGTCGGAACTTCGTGTAGGGTGGAATGAATCAATCTTTATTAAACACAGCTCCATCCCCACCAGATGGTCTGGCACTGGGTTTTCCCCACCCACAACAAAACCCTACAAACCAAACAGTGCAGTGTGAACTCTATAGAAGTGAGACTACAAGGTCACATTTCCCGAAACAAACAGTGTAGAATGTCTGTCTACATAACAGCTGCTAAACATATACAGCTTTACAAAGGGGAGAAAACTGAAAACAGAAAAAAAGGGCAAAATGTTATCACAAAAGGGACATTATCACAATGTTCTCATATTCAGAAAAAAATCAGAAAAAGCACCACTTAGGGATGTGATTATTCAAGCAAAATATTTGCAATGTTACCTTAGTCAAGCAGCATAAAAAGACAAAAAAAAAAACAAAATCTGAGAAATTTTAAGAAAAAAAACAAACATTAAGCCCATGCCACAATTTGATATACCTGCATATTTTTTCTACATGGGCTTCATGCGATTCGGGAGATGGGAAAATTGGGTTATTTTTCTGGCTGAAGGGTGTTTTGCTCAGGCCAATTCCAAAAAGAAAAAAATTAAATCACTTGTGCTCGTTCAATGCATAGAAATGACTTGTATGATGGCGTGCTGTGATCAGGAATCGTGCATGAAGACTCGTAAAAAAAAAAAAAACACAAAACATCAGTTCTGTCCACTGCAGTGGCATAGCCGTAGGTTTGAGGCACTGCACTGAATACTGAACACTATATCTGGAGGCAACTTTATATACCCTTCACCAATATTTACCAAATCTTCAAACTTTTACACATCATGGTTAGGGATTAAAGCAAGACAGAAAGATTTGCGTATGTTTAGTATTGATTTAAATAACAATCACTTTTGCACATATTACAAACAAAATGGAAAAAAAAAAAACGAAACTAGTTGCTGCTTAAGGTTTCCTTTACTGGGGTACTAAAAAAAATAGTAATAAAAAAAATAAAAATCGCTTCTAATATACTATGTCACTGTAAACCAAAATCTAGGGCTGATATTCTGCTTTTTGTATTGTACAATGTAAAAAAATTAAACCACTTGTGCTCGTTCAATGCATAGAAATGACTTGTATGATGGAGTGCTGTGATCAGGAATCGTGCATGAAGAATAATAAAACACAAAACATCAGTTCTCTGTCCACTGCAGTGGGATAGCCGTAAATTTGAGGCACTCCACTGAATACTGAACACTATATTCACCAATATTTACCAAATCTTTAAACTTTTACACGTCATGGTTAGGGATTAAAGCAAGACAGAAAGATTTGTGTATGTTTATTAATGATTTAAATATCACTTTTGCACATTACAAACAAAATGGAAAAAAAAAAAACGAAACTAGTTGCTGCTTAAGGTTTCCTTTACTGGGGTACTATAAAAATAGGAATAAAAAAATAAAAATCACTTCTAATATTCTACGTCACTGTAAACCAAAATCTAGGGCTGACAACATTCTGCTTTTTGTATTGTACAATGTTTTTAGTCTTCATTCTACAGAGGGCATATATTTAGCAGAAGCAAAGCTGCAATATTTAGAAAAGCCTTTCATTGACAGAGTAAAGATCATGGCGCTGGGATGTGTTTTTTGCAATTTGATTATACTTTTGTATAGGCATTGTTCTCAGAAAATGATTGTTTTGTTTCGCTCGGGACAATTAACAGCTTAGCTTAGTTTCACTTTGTCCTCAACTTTGAGTTGCATTTCTTTTATTTTTGTTTTTTTTTTCTTACAAAAATGTATTTGTCAACATATTTATAGTGGAAAAATTTGACAAATGGTCAGAATAAAAAAGGTATATTTCAAATGATGAGTTTTAGGGTCCCGAAGTGTAACAATGCGTTGTGAGACGAGTTCCAACATTTCATATCATACCAGTGAGGAACATTTTTTTTTTTTTACACTTTTCTTCATTTCATTACATTCGTGTTTTTTTTTTTTTTTACTACAAGTATTAACAATGACTAAGAATGTTAGAGACCAGAAAATTAATGTTTTTTTTATTTTAATTTTTAAGTATGGTTTGACACCTGGTTGGTGCTGTAGTAACATTATGCAAAAAAATGAAAGCTTGCAGTTTTTTTCCCTTTCAATTTGCATTTGATACCTCTCTCTCTCTCTCTCTCTCTCTCTCTCTCTCTATACACACTCATTTGATAAGTGATCATTATATCACATTTTGCATTTTTTTAATGCACATTTGTCTGTCACTTGCATGTTTATGCGTTTTTGCAGCTGAGTCCATATTTATACAGACTCACCACCTGTAATTCCCAGGGGGACTATTATTCACCATCACTATTCTATCCTGCTTAGGATTTATAACTTTTTATATTTATTGTATATGGTTTCACATACTGTTTTTTGTTGTGTGGTTGTACGTTTTTCACGTCTTTATTCTTTTGTTGATCCAATTAGGATAGTTTCACGATTGAGATACTTGTTAAAGAACCCATGAGGATCTTATCACGTTTTTTGTTTGCACATTGTGTCACTGCATATGTCTCCACTTTGATATTTATGCGAATTATGGATTGTGAGTAGCACATCATCAGTTTTTATTGCTGTGTTCTGTATGTTATTGTCTCATGGTGCTGAAAATGCTATGGAATCGTGTGGTGTAAATGTGGTTGAAGGAGAAAGCTGTTTTTGGTGTGGACCAAATTATTACCGGATATCTAGCCAACACACAGAATGCATGAAATATACTGTACACTCATTTGTTACTAGTTCATTACGCGATTTTCTGTTAAAACCCACTTTACACATCCAGCCATACCTCTGTGCCAAGAGAAACACTTCCTAGTCAACTCCAAATGCAGTGGCATAGGTGAGCATTAAACTAAGGAAAATCTGGAGGAACAGTTTCTAACTTCATAGCGTGTTTCTATTTCTCTCTATTTACAGCTGAAATAGGATGTATTATATATATCAACTCCATACATGTGTACAGGCGACGTTGTAAACAGCACAAAAAGCTGTTCCAACTTTTTAAGAGGATATTATAAATGCTGTAAAATATTTTGACTTTTGTAAATACTGAAAATATGAAATTAAACAAAATAGCTTCTTGTCATCTTTAGCATTTATTTTCTATTTTTTAAAAAATGCCAGAATGCTTTCTCTCAGATAACACACCAATACGATTATGAGTGGTCTATTCTCATTCCAGTGTGCAATAAATACTGACCACTTCTATACAACATTCGACTAACCTTCATACAAGTATATTTAAGCGGTGACCAGCCAAGTTGTTTTTATATAGCCACTTGCAACAAATTGCTGAGGCTGGTGAGATCACAAAGCTACAATTTTGTAGGGTTTCAAACTCTTTTTAATGAAAGGGTCAGTCTACCCAAAACCGATGTTTCAGTTAAAGTTGGCACCGGATCAAAAAATGGCTTCTTCGGTCTCAAAGGGTCTACTGCTATGTAATCTGCTAACCAGAGGTCTTGGTACAGCCTTAAATGGCAAACTCAATATCACTTCCACATCTCTCCAGATGTTCTATACGACATCATATTCAGCAACATGGAATTACCAATAGTACCATGAACGAAAAAGGCAGGGAAGCTCATATTGTAAAACTGCAAAAAAAAAAAATTAAATATGGAATTTAGCTACTCACAAATAAAAAATGTACGAGCGCTTGTATACGTATAAATACTGGTCCCACGAGACGATCTGGTCCACTTCCTGGTATCAGACCATGTGGTGATGTCATGAATGTAAGCTCTGCTATGGTGTTAGAAATATGAAGGGCCTTCAAAAATTTCAGGAAATCAGATGTGTAATTTATGCCCCTAGAACGCCTGAATGTGCTACTTGGATGTTAGGCCTCTCCTTGTGGCCAGGCTGTGGAAAAGTCTCACATATATGGTATCGCCATACTCAGCAGGAGTAGCAGAATGGATTTTAGGGTGTAATTCTTAGAATGTCCATGCTCTTTGCCAAAAAGATCTTATAAATTGAAAACTCTGTAAAAATACCTTTTCATTTTCTCACCACATTTTCAAAAAACTAACTTGTTCAAAAGACTCATTATGCCTCATAGAATATACATTGCGGTGTTTTCCTTCCAAAAACGTGGTCATTTTGTGGGCGTCTCCATTGTCCTGGTGCTACAGGGCCTTCAAAACTTGTGATAGGTGTTCAGGATGCTGGATGCATAATTTATGCCCCTAAAATGCCTGAAGGTGTTCCTTGGATGTTGGGCCTCTATGTAACTAGGCTGTAAAAAAAAAAAAAGTCTTGCACATATGTTGTCTGCACATGCTCCGTTTGGTGCATTTTGATATAAAGATATTTTTTTTCTTGGGAGATGCACAGCGGCAATCAGTGCTGTCCAGAAAGGTCAGGGGTCATCTTAGATTGTGAGCTCCAAGGAGCAGAGCCCTCCTAACCCTCTTGTATTGAACTGAAATGTCTCCTGTTATACTGTAAAGCGCTGAACTGTTGCCGATATAAAAACTATATAATAATGCAGACTCATAGGACAGTCAGAAGAATTAAAACTCCTCCTACAAGATTAACCAGTGCTTGGCTGGACACTGATAGAAGTCACAAAACTGCTATATACTGCTAATGAAAAAAAGGTATTTAGCAGGTTATAGTTACTAAAATAATTGTATTTCCATGTTATGTGTACTGTGGGAGAGCACATATAAATAAATGCCGGATCGTGGGTTTAGTAATACTTTAAATGACCTGCAATTCTGTACAATATTTCTGTTATCACTAAAATAAAATATTTTTTATATTCATATATATTTCACGATAAAACATGCCTGGTCCCTCCCTCTCAAATTGCAGCCTGGTGGAAAAAAAAAAAAGTTTATATGCTGTCTGCTGTTCAATATTTCTAGTTTGTCTCTGAAATATATCTTTTTTATTTTATGATACAAAAAAAAAACCTGCATGGTTTCACACTCTAAAACTGGGGTCTACCAAACCTGACATTCACTGTGCATCAGGTCTGTACAAATTTCTGGCTTTTATCCTTCAAATACTCCACATTCATGATAAAACCCACCAACTCGCCCTCTTAAAATTGGAAACTACTAAAGCTGCTGACATTGTGCATCAAAGCTGTACAATAAATCCGATTTTTGTCTGAAAAAAAATACGCTTAGATTTTTTTTGTGGATAAAACCTGCCAGGTCCATCCCTTGTATATGTTTGCACAGTCTGTACAATATTTCTGGCTGTTTTCTGTGAAATACAAAATGTTATGATAAAATCTGCCTGTTATTTTTCCTCTGAAATGAGAGCCTACTAAACCTGCCAGTTTAAAGTTATGGCCTGCACAATATTTCTGGCTGTTGTCTCTGAAATAATGCACTTTACATTTTATTTTACAATGAAGCCTGGCCTCTCCCTCCTATAATGCAGCCTAATCAAACTAATCATATGCTTCCCATGCCTTGTACTATAGGTTCGGCTATTGTCTCTGAAATATAGCACGCTAAAGGCTCATGTACACTGCAGCTGATAAACTCACATTTATGGGATGTTCTGCATTTTTTTTCAGCAGCCCCTCAACTCTCCCTAATATTTTCCTATGTGTCCATGTACACAACGTCATTTACAGGCATTGGAGTTTACAGTTGTTTTTTTGAACGCAGAAAATTTGCATTGAGTCGATTTTATCAGCCTTTCAAACACAAAACACTTGTAAAAGCAGCTAAACGCGGCAAATCGTGTTTACAAGCGCTCAAGTTTAAACATTTTTTTTTACTCTTCCAGTTCAAGGTACTCAGATGGACAAAACACTGAACACAGGATGTTCCTACCAAGCTGGTCACACATTGTAATGACCAATTCACACCTCAGACCTCTCCCACCCTTGGAAACAAAAAGATGTGTTAATGACCAATTCACACCTCAAATTCCTCATGAAGACCCCCTGCCAGGTGACCTTACTATCGGCCTGCTACTGTTTCTCGTTATGTTTATATTTTCAATATTTGGAATGTCGAACTTTGCTTACGTAAAGAAAGAAGCCGGGATAGATGACATGTTCAACTTTGAGACTTTTGGCAACAGCACGATTTGTTTATTTCAGATCACTACCTCTGCTGGCTGGGGTGGCTTGTTATTACCCATCTTAAACCGCCCCCCAGACTGATCCTAAGAAGGAGAACCCAGGAAGTCCAATGCAAGGCGATTGTGGAAACCCCTCTGTAGGAATCTTTTTCTTTGTCAGCTATATCATCTCCTCTCCCATAGTGGTAAACATGTAAATTGCTATAATCCTAGAACATTTTAGTGTTACCACAGAAGAGAGCGCAGATCCTCTGAGGATGACTTTGAAACATTCTATGAAATATGGGAGAAATTTGATCCCGATGCCACCCAATTTATCCAGTTCAGTAAACTCTCAGATTTTGCTGATGCCTTGGAGCATCCATTGAGAGTTCCTAAGCCAAACACTATTGAACGTATTGCCATGTATTTGTCTATGGTGAGTGGTGACAGAATCCATTGTTTAGATATCCTCTTGGCCTTTACTACACGTGTACTTGGAGAGAGCGGGGAGCCAGATATGTTGCGGCAGAAAATGGAAGAGCGCTTTGTAGCTTTCAAAAGTGTCTTATGAGCCCATCACCACTACGCTCAGGCGCAAACAGGAGGACGTATCAGCTGTGGTTATACAGCAGGCCTACAGACGCCATTTAACAAAATTAGGTTTTATTTGTAGAAAACCTTCAACTAAAATGGAAAATGGTGGAACAAATAAGGACAGAAAAGAAGGCTCCCCTTCTACAGCACCCCTTCCATCATATGACAGTGTAACTAAGCCTGAAAAAGGAAAAAACAAGAAATACAAGAAGCTATGAGAGAGAGCAAAAAGACAAAAACTCTGTCAGGGAATCCAAGTGTTGGAAAAAATGTTCATATTTCTCACTTGTAAGCAAAGATTGTTTACAAATTTAATAATGACATCAATGCAGATCAGCTATGGAGACACTTATCTGAAGATCAATACCAAACAATCTGCTTATTAGGAGATGGTTGCATTTTAAGGCAGTGAATCCCCACCTGGTTAAAGGACAAAAACAAGGAAGTTGTACCGCATGTCTCCCATCAA